>NW_020955562.1:284562-486192 GCF_003031625.1 Empidonax traillii | reverse complement strand
TGCCCAGGATGGGGGTCGGTGGGTGCTTAGCCCTGCCCTGGAGGTGCCTGGTCGTCCTCTGTCTCAGGCTGCTCTTCCTTGTGCCCGCAGGAGTGCCCGTGCGCAGCGGAGATGCCACCTTCCCCAAAGCCATGGACAACGTGACAGTGCGGCAAGGGGAGAGCGCCACGCTCAGGTAGGAGCAGCTGGACCGGGGACTCGGGGGGCTTTGGGGGGGGGGGTCCTGGTTGCGGCTTCTTTGGGATGCTCTGTGCCCAGCGGGGCTGCCAGAGGGTCCTGGGACCAGCGGGAGACTTTGCACGCGTCCCAGGGGCTTGTCCCTGTTGCGGCAGGGGACACCTCGGATGGCAGCTCGTCCCCACCGTGGTGGGGGACGCCCTGCTGGGGTGGTTTTGTGGGGATGGACGCAACGGTGCTGTGTGGCTGCAGGGCAGGGCTGGCAACCTCCCGGGGGGAGGGGGTGCTGCGGGTGCCAGACCAGGAGCTGCCACAGGGGCTTAGGTGGCAGACAGTGAGTTAGCACTGCCTGACACTCCCGAAGTTGTGCCTGTGTGGGAGGGGAAGGGGGTCCAGCCTGTGCTGCCAGCGGGTTTCCAGGGCTGCGATGCCTCCGAGGTGTCGGTGTTTCGCCTTGATCGCTTTATAGTCTCCGCACGAATCCGTTAATATCAAATCAATCTTTTACTCCAGGGGTGCATCTTATGAATTCTGATGGATGCTTTCCCTTACGTTGTTTGCTGTAGGAGAAACACAGGCAGCTTATATGCAGATGGGCCACTTCTGTGCCGCACAATACAGCCGAGCATCCCTTTGCATTCCCTGGATGAGTTACAGGTGTACATGGTGCAGCGCCCGGCTAGCAGAGCAGCTCTCTGTTGGCATCGCAGCAGCGTGTCCAGATGAGCAGAGAGCAGCCCAGCCTTTTTCTGGGGGCAGTGGGGACTCAGCTCGTGGACGGGGCTTTGGGTCGTGCTGTGTGTGCGCTTCAGGCAGCCCCAGGAGGGACCTGAGCTGGATAATCCGGGAGCTGTGGGACTCGGGGGGAAGGAGCATGGGGATGGTGGGACGTGAGCGTGGAGCAAGCGAGCCCGGAGTTCGTCTGCTGGTTCCTGTGCAGCAGCGAGCAGAGTGTGCCCCCCACGCAGGGCTGGCTGCTCCCCCTCTCAGCCCTGGGCTAACAGGGCTGCAGCAGAGAGCAGCTGCTCTTGCCAGAGCCAGGCACGGGGATGGCACAAGCAGAGCGTGTCACGCTCCCCGATGGCAGCTGAGCCAGTGCGGGGATGAGGAGCTGGCGCTGAACAGAGGGTGCTCTGCTCGCCTGGGTGGTCAGGCAGCCTTTCCGTGGCTGAGGTGGGCTTTGGAGGGGAAATGTTTGGTGCATAACAGGGCGGTGGGAATCAGGCTCTGGCTGGAGGCTCTGTGAGTTCTGTGCTGCTGAGAGAGGCGTTGGTCTCCTGTCTGCCTCGCGCCGTGGCGACTGCCAGACTTTGGGATGTTGTCTGTGCCGGGCACATCCATGTTCCTCGGTCCTGCCGGGGCCCCAGTGCGACACACTTGTCATTGCCCCGTGTAACTGGGGGCTGTGGCTCAGCTGGAGAGCAGAGGGCTCTTGTTTCCTTGTGCTTTTCCTAATTGAACTGTGATGATGATTAACCTGGGCTGAAGCGAGTAGGGCAGTTTAAAGAAGGACAATCCCCCAGGGAGGTGCCTCTGGCCTTGGTGATTTTTTTTCCCTCACTGTTGGAATTTGTCTCCCTGGTGAAGTGTGGGGTTTGGGGCTCTTTGAGGCAGTGCAGGTATAGGTCAGAGCAGGAGGGGTACCTTCTGTGGGGGGGCTGAGCCCCTTCCCTGGGGAGCCCCTGCAACTCCAGCTGAGCCTGCTGCCAGCAGAGGGCTGACTTGGATCTCCTTTTTTTTTTTTTTTCCTTATTTTTTGAGCTTCTGGCCTCTTTTCTGTGCTGTTTGCAGGAGGGGATGTTTGTGAAGCAGCCATCCCTGGAGCAGGAGGGTATTTTAGCCTTCTTATAGGAAACTCTGCATCCCCCAAGTCCTGGCAGTTAGAAGAAGCCCCTGCCCCCAAAGCACCTGTTCTCTGCGTATTTCCCCCCTTGGCATCTGCTCCTGCTCAGGCTCTCTGATGCATCTTTTCCATGCTCTCACCCCTCCCTTTTCCTTCTTGAGTCCAGCCTGCTGCAGTCAGTTTTCTGGTCTCCAGCTCCCATTTGCTCCCAGTCTGCCCCATCTCTTCTGGCATTCCTGTTTCCCCCCTCCTCTGGGTACCAAGTAGCTTTCCATCTTCCCTTGGGATCCGGCAGTGGGCAGGGAATTGCACACAGCAAGCCAGAGAGGAGGCATCAGTGTTGGGTTGAAGGCAGGAGCCCAAAGGTGGAGGGTCTCAAGGATGGTGTTGGTGTTTATTTGCAGGCTGTGATACCCTATGGAGAGCTGGGAAGGGGAAACCACCCTGAGGAATCTTTCCATGTGGATGCTGTTTGTGGTAGATGGTGTTTTTCCTGGTGAATAGTCTGTGCACCCACAGGAGGAGCAGGTGTGGTGTCCTTTGCTGTCCTCCCTCAAGAGGCTTTTGGTGCTCACATGAAGGAGTTGGCCTTGGAAAAACTGAGAGCTGTAATTCCAGTGTGTACCTCTTGCAGAAATATCCCTAATCCTGTTGGGTCTGGAGTGGCCAGGTCCTCTCCTATCCTCCTCCATCCTGGGCAGGAGATGGGCTGAGCCTGTGTGTCTCCCTGGCTTCTGCAGGGCTGGTGGAAGCTCTTTGTTTCCCAAGATCAGCTCTTTAACCACCCGTTGCACTGCAGAGAGGAGATGTAAGAGAGAGCACAGCCATGTGCAAGGGGTGGAGGAAGCCTGGGGGCTTTTCAGGCTGGTTGTGGTTTTCCTGTATTGGATTTTGGGCACTTCCATTTCCAGCTCTCCTCCCTTTTTCCGAGGGAGGCTCAGCATAATCCTTGCAGAAACTCAGGCTCCATCTACAGGCAACTTGTAGGTCATCTTAGATCAGCTGCAAATAATTTCGCTGTTTTAAGAAGAGATTGCTGATAATTCACTACTTTTTATTGTAAGAACAAACAATTCCTGTAATAGCCAGGCACCTTTCCTCTCTGGGGAGTTCTAGGCAGTTTCCAAATTCTCTGTATGCTATTGAAAATAAAATCAAGCTGCCTCTTTCCTTATTCTGAAGCACAAACCCCTCTGCCGTGAAGTGGGGCAGGTGTTGAGATGGCAGCAGTAACCCGTGTGTTCCCGGCCAGTCTGGCACACGAAACGGAACAAGGAGCACACTGGTAACCAGCAGGGAGGTTGAAGAAGGTCACTTTTTAATTTCCCAGCCGGGATTTGATGCGGAAACAAGGATTAAATGTCTGGTTTTGGGAAGAGTGCCATCGAGTCTCGGCTTTCTCCACGCGCTGCCTGTTGGGCGCGCACCCCGGGGTCGCGCTGGGCAGGTCACGGTTGGTTGGCAATCCCGGTGGCTTGATCCTGGCTAGAGACTTGGGTTGGGTTTTATCCCAGCTGCAGCGCAGTGGTGGATCTTCTCTTGACTGGGCTGCTGGGGGGCAAACTGTGGCAAATATTCAAGCGGTGCTAAAACGAGGCCGTAAACGGGATCGCCCCGCTGTGCCGCCGGCGAACCAACCTTTTATAACGGGCATCAGTGCAGTTCATAAAGACATAAACCACCAGCTGCTCTAAATTTCAAGCCTTTATGGTTTTATCTGTATTTAAGAAATATTGTGGTGATTTTTTTCTTTTTCTTTTTTTTTTTTTTTTTTTTTTTTAAGGGAAAGAATGTGTTTCGGTGGTTGGAGGGAGTAGCTGGGAGATGGGGTGTGCTGGGCCATCTCCTTGGCTGTCACCACAGGGACACCTGGATTTGAGGAGGCCCCTCTGTTTCTCTTGGCCTCAGTTTCCCTGTCAGTAAAATGGACCAATTAGCAGTGGTTTGTCAGTGATGGTTAGAAGAATGAGTGTTTGTAGGTGGTGTAGAAAATGCTAGGAATGTACAACCACGATTTTCTCTACACTAAATAATACAGAGATGCTTTATCTCTGTATTTAAAGGCAAATTTTCAAGTCAAATCCCCTGTGCCTGTCTGCTTCTGGTGAACCCATGGCCTCCCCCAGTGCTTGTCCGTGAAGGAGACCAAAAAGCCAGGATAGCTTTGCTCATTCTCATAAGCTTCTGTGCTGGCTCTGTTCTGTCAATTAGCGAGTATGAGAACAATTCCAATTAAAAATAAAAAGCCCGAATAAAACATCATGAGAATGCTGTTCTTCCATTTATTTTTGCAATTATAGTTTTAATTATTCCTGACAATGCTGCTTTAATTCTTTTTTTTTTTTCTTATTTTTTTTTTCTGGTGTGTGTAATAACCTACTGCAGCCTATTTTCCAGCACACGATGAGACCTCAGTAAAGCACAACCAGCAGGTCCACAGTCTGCAGGCATAGGTCTGGGAAGTCAGGGAATCAGGGGTTTTCTGCCTCTTTTTTGGTCAAACTGCCGGTGGTTTCGCGTACCTACCTGTTAATGGGGGTTGTGACACTCACCTGCTGCCCTGCAACGTGCAGCCACGTACCTGGCAGAGAAAAGAAGTGTTAATGCAGCCACGTCTCTGCTGTTAAATCCTTGCTGGGAAGCGGGAAGAGAGTCACCGCTTTTTGTGTGCAAATGCTAAAAGCTTGAGGATTAGCGAGGAGCAGATTAGCGAGGACTTGCTCCATTGCTGCCCCCTCCTTCCCCCCCCCCCTCCTCTCCTCTCCTCCCCAAAAAGTTTTCTGGAGCAGCTAAATATATACCTGCCGTTTCCAAGGTAGAGCTCGCTGCGTGGCGGAGCTGTAATTGGCGACTCAGTGAAATTACAGCCACGGATTCTGGCATTTGGATCCTCCTGGCTGGCGTAATAATTTCTCCCTAGGTAGCTGGTATTTAACTTGTCTTATCTGCTCCTGATAGTTGTAATTACAGTGCCCACTAATTTCACTGTAATATTGCAGCCGCTGGAAGGGCGGTTGGAGAAAGGTCGGGGGGGTTGCAGGAGAGGGCTCCCTCCTCCCCCTGCCTGCTGCACCAAGGCACGTGATGCTGCCAAAATGCAGATGCTGAGATGGTGGAGCTGGTACCCAACCTTCTGGTTGTGCCCACTTCCCACTTTGGTGGGACTGGAGCAGCCTCACAGCCCCCTGCCACACCGTTGTCCTTGCTGGCATCAGGGAAGGACACGCTGGGGGGGGAATCCTGGTGTCCTTGCTGTGGGACGAATCTTTGTCTCTGTTTCATGTCAGGGCTTGCTGGTTGGTTTGTGGTGACTGCTTGGGTTGTGCAGGGAGAGGCTGGTTGTCCTTGAGGTTGGTGATCCCTGCTGTTCATTGTCCCTGAGGCTCCTTGTTCCTGGACTGGTTATCCCTGATGCTGGTTGTCCTTCTGGCTGGTTGTCCCTGGTGTTGGTCATTCCTGGGCTGGTTGTCCCTGCTCCAAGAGCACAGTCCTGCTGTGGTGAGGGGAAGGTTCGGGGCTGACTTGGAGGAGATTCAGGACTGGCTTTTGGGGAATTCACCCTCAGCCAGCGAGTCCTTGGCTGCTGCTTGTGCCAACGCCTCTCCTGCTGAGCCAGCACCAGGCAGGTTTTGCCGTGGGTGTAGGATTGGACTCGAGCATCAGAGAGCTCAGGCCCTGCTGACACAGGCTGTAACCAAAAGGCTGGGCTTTTGCTTCAGAAAATCCTGGTTTTGAGAGCGCAGTGAGCTGGTGGGGTCTGCAGAGGGAGGAGGAGACCCTCACTGCCACCTCTCCAAGGGACAGGATGCCAGCCCTGGGAGGGCCCTCTTGCCTAGCAAAAAGCCAACCCCCAAAGCGAAGTTTTTAAGCTCTACTAGCCAGAAATAGTTCCAAGTGGTGATATTTACCTCCAGGGGATGAGCTTGAACTGTTAGTAATCCTTTCACTATAGGGTACACGAGATCATTTTGCAAGGATAATAAACTCCCTGGTAATAGCTGTCCTTCCCTGGATCACACCCGGTGCTCCAGGAGCTCAGGTCTTTGTTTCTGGAACGGGATTAGGTGTTAACGCTGCGAAACAAAACGGGGGCACAGTGGCTGCCTTTCACATTCCCGGTTTTGGAAGAGTTTCTCTGTTCCCTTGACTGCTCTCGCAGTTTGCCTCCTCCTTGCATTCCCCAGCCCTAAACCACGGATGCTTTTTACAACAGCTGGACATATTGTTTTAAGTGATAATCTTTAGATACTGCAGCCGAGCAGACAGTTCATAAGAAATATCTGATTCGGTGACTATCACTTCTCCTTCTGTCCTTGTGAGCAGCCTTTGAGGGTTAGGAAGTGCTGGTTTTTCTTCCTTCTTTTTTTTTTTTTTTTTTCTAATGAGAAAAATAATTTCCCCACAGCCCCTGCCAGCAATTTTTAGGCCGTAATGGGTTGTTTACTGCAGGTTTGATTTGATGTGTAGGTCTTGTCTTCCCTGACAGACTGAACCCTTCAAGGTCAGATCTTTAGTGCAAAATACTCACATTTTATACTTCTGTTTTCCTATGGATGTTTCCCAAGATTTGCCTAAAATGAGTTGTTTCCATGACTATACTCACTTGATAGACTTGTTCCTTGGGATACAAATGGGTTTCAAAGTCTGTTTCTCTGTGGAGGGGGAGGATAATGAGAACAACAACTGTTGTGGTGTAAACTGTGAACTTAAGGGGTTTTTTTCTAATACTCTAAAAGATCAGTAAATTGTGCTGATGCTGATGAGGTACCTTGTGCCGTCTCCAGTGTTGGTGGGTTCAGAGTGGGGGGAAAAGAAAAAATTCAGGTAGAAGAAGGGCATGGCTAAAGGTGAAACCAGAACACTGGAAAAGATGGTCCAAGGAAAAATCCATGATAGGTTACCCCCATTGCGTGTCCAGCTGGCTGGACTGAGATGTGAGGGGCTTTGACTTCATCCAGCTGGTACCCAAGTCCCAGGACCAGTCCTAATGGGATAGTGCATCACCACATCTCCTTCTTTTATATTTTCCCTACGTATGTGCATGTGTGTGTGTGTGTGTGTGTATATATATATATATATATATAAAATCTAACAAATTTCTAACCCATATAAATCCAATTACCCGTGTTTTGCCTGCAGGGAGCGAGGGAGATTAATGTTTGGTATTTTGGCAGGAATGTAAAAAGAAATAGGTGGTAATAACAATGAAGGCTCATAAAAAGGAACCGATAGTCGTGTCTGTGCCCGGGAACCCGCCGTAATTCCTGTGGGTATCTGTCAGCAGGTTGCCCTGTTCCCGTGGAGGGGCAGGGAAGAGCCAGGAGTGCTTCCTGGGCACCTGAACATCCATCCTGCCACTGGAGAAGACATTAACGTGATGATGATGACGATAGTGGAGGATGATAAAGAGAAATGGTTTATGTGCCAGGGCACCTTCTCGTGACAGATCCTGCTCTGTCGTGGCTTGTAGGAGCCATGGGAGCTGTTATCCCCATTTTGTGCAGAGGCAAATGAAGCCTAAGAAAGTAGGATAAATGTGGGAGTTTTTATTGCAAGGAGAGGTGGAAAGCTCTTCTCCACCCTCTGTGATGAGTCTGTGGTGGTGGTGGTCGTCCCTGCAGATCTGGCTTGTAGTGACATGGCCTGGAGTGCTTCGGGTAGGAGCTGGGAGTACCAGAGTTGTGCTCACATGGCTTTTTCCTCCACTATGAGCCCTATTCCTACAGTGCCTCCATATGCTGAGTGTTCCCCAACTCTTTTCCTTCCCTGACATGAACCTGGGCATGAGATGCCTTTTCCTGCAGCTCTCACTGAGGGGACAATAGCGTTGCTGGGGGATGAGCAGTTGGTGCAAGGCTGTTCCCATCACGTCATGTCTCTGCTTGGCTTTGTCCCCTTCTACCCATGACCTGTCCCATGAGGTGACTGCAGTTGAGGGGGTGTTGTGCTACCAGGCACCTCTCCTCCCTCGGCTCTGACACTTGTGAGCCAGTCACCCATCACCCTTTGCTGACACCCTCTCTCTGATGCCTGGGTGAGGTTCCCTGTTGCTCTTGTTGTCCCCTGTGTCAGGGGTGGCACGTGCTCTGCTCCTCCTTCGTCACACGTTAATCCCGGTTCCGATATTGCATCCTTGCGGCGGGTTCTGCCTTCTCTGCAGGCTTTGCATCAGGCTCCTGGCTCTCCCTTTATTACCACCACCGGTTTTATAACCCACTTTATCAGATGACTTTTTTTTTCTTTTTTTTTTTTTTTTTCCTCCTTTCTTAAAGAGCATAACCCATGAACAACTCATCATTTCCGAGAGAGGGAGAGTGCCGTTAGCGGGAGGAGCAGGGCTCCATGCTTAGACCTGGGATGAAGAGCCTGCTTTGCCGTGGTGTGTTGCATTTAATTCAATCAAGGCAGTTAAAGCCGAGATTTAAGGTCCTTTGTGTGATCACAAGAGTTGCTCTGATGCAGCAGCAGGTAGAAGGGAAGATTGAGCCCATTTCCAAGGAGACTCCAAGTAACTGTTGGAAGCAGCCAGGCCTGGGGCTTACTGCGGCAGCGGCCACGGTGGGAAGCTGTTAGCATTCACATCGCATCCCATCTCTCTCTCTCCGTCACCCTCCCTGCTCCTGCTCCTTATCCCCATATATTCCTTTAAGTAGAATTGATTAGTTTGACTTTTTTTTTTTTTTTTTTTAACTGGGGGAGGGCTATTTTTAATTAATATTCTTTACTGTAGGATAATTGCGCCGACTGGTCCCATCGCTGTCTGAGTCACCCTCTCCTCCCTTGTTCTTGCGGGAAGGCTCTTTGGACTTAATTAAAGTTAGGGATCCAGGGCTAGCAGGAACAGCAGGAGTCTTGCAGGGTTTTGATGAAATGATTGCTGTGGGGGAAGCAGCTATTTTCTTTCCAGAGCCGTAGATTGTGATGCTGAGACAGTGTTACGACCGTCTGGTTTGACCACCTGCTTTTACACAGGCCACTGCATCTCGTCCTGCATTTCCCACCCTGCGCACACAAACCCCTCCTGGGCACCCCAGCCCTTGTGTTGGGGTGAGAGGAGCCCAGTTTTGGGGTGTTACCCCTCCGTGAAGGGGGCATGTCTTTGACCTCCCCGTGCCCGTCGCCGCTGGGCTGTTGCAGTTCGTGGTGGGGGATGTTGGAGGGATAACAGAGGAGCTGCGTGAAGTCCTTTTCATCTCAGGTTTAAGCACTCATGCTTGCAGGCAGCACTGCCACCAGAGCTCAAATGCAGCCCAGGCAAGAGCTTAACAAGCTCCGAGAGCTGTCCAGAAAGTTATCCTGACACCAAGTGACAGACTCTCAATTGATATCCTCTGGAGACTTTAAACTCACTTCTGCGAGGTTTCCAAAGCTGGTTTTGTCTCATACCTGAAGAATCCTTTATCTGCTGCGACGCCTGCCCTGCCTCGTCTCATTGCTCTTGACGTTTCTCTTTGTTGCCTGCTGCAGCTCGGGTAAACTCCGCTGCAAAACTATTTAAGAAGGGTTTCTCCCAGGCTCTGCTCTGCTCTGCTCTCTTGCTGGAGTTCCTTTATAAATTGCCTGGGTTGAGGCTCTTCCTGCTTGGCTCTGCAGGGAACTGGCTGGAACGATGGCAGGGCCATGGCTGCTCATCCCAGAGGGCAGGGGATGCTCCAGACTACAGGGCAAGGTCAAACAAGGCCAGGCGTGGAAAAGGGAGGAGAAACCATCCTAGGAGATCACTCACCTTCCATCCTGGGAAAGCTGTGGAGCAAAAGTAGCAAAATCATTTGTGGCCAGCTAGGACAGGACAAGAAGCTGTGCCGCAGCCAGCAGAGATTTGTCAAGGAGAACTTGTGTCAGATGAATCTAATCTCCTCTGTACAACTGTGTAACGAGCCTCATGGGCAGGGGGGAAGCAGGAGATGCCTCAGACAGGGACCCAGGCAAGGCTGTAGCTGCTGCCCTGTGAGCTGGTGGGAAACCTGAATTGGGAACCATTGTCTGGAGCTGCTGTAGGGAAACAGGCTGGTCTCTGTAAGGTGTTTCCCTGCTTCTGAGACCCAGCCCAATATAAATTCTTTTGCCAGCTGGTAGGAAAAGCCACCTTTGCAGTGGTTTCAGACTGGTAACGTCCTGCTGGATGGCACAGAGGGCTTGGGAGACTATCTCTGTGTCCTGAATCTCCTTGTGTAAGAGTGTGTGTGTTCATAGCATCACTGTGCTGCAGGACTGGCATTATGGGATGCCATGAGGGACTTTGGAGGCTTCTGAAGTAGCAATGTGCAGTTGCTGATGTCTCTGTTGTTCTAGACCCCCACCCAGCGATGCCCTGTGTGAGAAGGTCCATGGTGGGGCGTGTTTGCTGCTCTGTAAGGTTGGGGTGGTTTTCCTTCCAGGCAATGGGGATTGTCAGCCCAGGGCAGGATGGCTGTTGGCCTCCTCCTGCTGCCTTTTTGGATGATGTTCCCAGCAGCAGTACTTCTTCTCCCCTCCTTGCTGAGGGTGTTGTGTTCCAGCACCATCCCAGAGCCAGGCAGCCCCTAGACCCCTTCCCCAGTCACTGCTCAGAGCGATTGTGTACTAGAGAAGCTTTCAAGAGGCAGCTGGGGCCTGCCCAGACTCTATAACTGAGGCTGTGGACTCTCAGAGGCGCAGTTGAAGCATTTTCCTTGATTTTGCTTTTATTGCCTGGTAAATCAGCTCCGGGGCCAGCCTGTCTGTGGGGAGCAGCTCCCTTTACTGAAAGGTGCTCTCCCTCCACCCTCCCTCTCCTGGCCCACAGCCTCAAGCCAGGAGCCATCCAGGGTGGCCCAGACCACCTGGTTCCTGGCCATGGGCTCCCTTTGGGAAGAATCCCTGACGTTGGCATCGCTCCCCCAGTGCTGTGCTTTGTCCTGCGATTGCTGAGCTAGCAGCCCGTTTGCAAGACTGATGCTGCACTTAGCAGGGTGCTGCCAAACCCACGGAGTCCAGCAGGTTATTTCCCTTCAGAAGCCATTTATCTTTTCCCTTTCAGATGCCGGGCTTCTGTCTCTCATCTCTGGTTTTTCCTCCCACAGGGGAAGGAGCTCAGTGTTCCCAGCCCTCCCAAATCACTGGCTCTGGGCACGGGGTCAGACCCATCCTGGGAGGGAGAGGCAGCTGTGGGAGGCACCGTGGGCGAGGGTGACAGGGCTCTCTGTTGATTCCTTTCCAGTTAATATTTAGGGAAGTTTGCTCCAGACTTCAGCTTCTTGTGCCTGTCTTTTCCGATCGTGTTCTCGGGTGGGGCTGCTCTGTGAGCTTCTGGGATGCCAAAAGGTGCAGGGCTGGGGTTTGAAAGCTTTATCACAGCAGGGAATTTGCAGTTTGTCTTTCTTCTGGGGGGCTTTGTGTGGAGTGAGGGGAAAACTGAGGTGCAGAATGTCAAATGGGAAATTTAGGAGCGCCTTGGGCTTTGCCACCACCTCTCACGAGGGCCTTGGGCACCTCACTTAACTCGAGGCTCCAAATTTCCTGACTTTTAGTTTCTTTTGGGGATTCTGAGCCTTAGGTAGGGGCTTGCATGCTGCCAAGCACTTCTGAAAATCCCATCCAAAAGTTTCCTGGAGGAGCAACACTCTCTTTCATTAAACACTAACTTAATAGTACAGGAGAATGCTGTGTGATGGATATTAAAGTTTAACAACTGTGTATATCTATTACCTTGCTGCTAAATCTTTATATGCCTTAAATAATCAATTGATATTTAATTAGCATACAGTACTATTACTGCCTTCCTAAATCTATAATGATAAACCAAGTTACAAGTTATTGGACGTTAATTACTGTCTGATGATTAGAAACAGCAAGACATTTACCAGCCTCATCCCGGATATAATCCAGCGTGTCCGTGCACACTCCCGAGCCAAACTGTGCTCCCTGTCTCTTAATAATCAATGGGTGTTCAACATGCAATATTTGTCTAATTAGCACTAAATTAAATCCTCATTGACAACACTTCAGGGTAAGAGATCGGCATCGAATATGATGGATTAGCCACGGAGGGGCTGTTATTGTAAGCAGGAGATGTGCGTGTCGTTTGCTTTGCTTGTCATGGCTGGCACTTGCCTCCCTGTGACTGTCAGCCTGCTCCTGGGGGGACCTGGTGCTGGGATGTTGGATTGACAGTCCCAGAGACCCCGGGTCCCTTCACTAGAGCTGTAGACACCGGCTCTTAGTTCCCTCCTTTCCCTCCTCTGCAAGGAATCGCTATCCTTGCTGTGTCAGGGGCGTTTCTCAGCACAAGTTTTCCTGCGCCTTCAGGGTTTTAGAGGCGGTGAGACCTCCTGAAGCCTGAGCAGCTCCTCGGTTCCTTCTCAGCATGTCCCCATCTTGTGATCTGCTCTCACAGATATACTTGTGCTTCCACCCAGGAGGGTGGACTAGGGGGGGAGCAGGGAGCTTTCTGCACCTGGAACTTTCTCTGCAGGCAAAGGGCTGATCATCTGTCGTGGGCAGATGTTCCTCCTGCCTTTTGTGCTGCCGCCGAACTTACCTGGGAGTCTGTGTAGCCTCTGTTTGGGCAATGAGGATCATGGAGATCACAGAATGGTTGGAAGGGACCTTAAAGCTCAGCTAGTTCCACCCCACCGCCATGGGCAGGGACATCTTCCACTAGCCCAGGTTGCTCCAAGCCCCATCCAGCCTGTCCTAGAACACTTCAGGAGTGGGGCAACCACAACACAAGATTTGAGTCTGTCAGTCTGAGCTTGGATCAGGGATGCTGGATTAATATCGGAGGGATGTGGGAGAGAGAGCAGCCCCAAAGCCTGGCTTTGCATGGAAAACCCCCTTGGGGGCTGCTGTCTCACCCGTGGAAGCCCCTCTGTGCACTGTGCCAGCATCCATGGGAGCTGTTTTGCAGGAGCAGCGGGATGGATTCGCAGCCGCCGGCTCCTTGCGAGACTCAGCCTGTCCTTCACACTCAGCGTGGATGTAATTAACTGTGCTGATGGGATGTTATGCCAACAGCAAAGCAGAAAACACCAGGAAATGAGTCAGGAGTGATACCAGGGGCTGCTCAGCATGGAGACATGGGAAGTGGCAGCCAGGAATGCTGCTCTCCTCCTCTCCTGCCACACGGCTTGTGTGGGAGCATCGTCCCTGCAACCTCCCTGTCTCCTCAGGAAAGGAGCAGTTGGACACAGGGAGCCTCCCTCAGGGTCTGGCATGGCTTTGCTGTTGCATTCAGGGGAGATACATGTTCCCTGGGATGTGTTTTTCTCCCTGGATGCATGATGGATGTGTAACTTCCAGCTCTTAGTTCCCTCCTTTCAATCCTCTGCAAGGAATCACTATCCTTGCTGTGTCAGGGATGTTTCTCACCACCAGTTTTCCTGCTGCCTTCAGGGTTTTACAAGTGGTGAAACCTCCTGAAGCCTGAGCAGCTCCTTGGTTCCTTTCTCTACCCCCCCCCAAAAGTGCAGAACCCCACTGGCTGGGATGTGTTCTGCACTCTGCAAGAGCTGGGATGAGAGAAAGGAAAAATGAATTAAAAAAAAAAAAAAAAGACTTCCAATTAGCAATTGAAATTGTCCTTAAAAGAATTTGCCTATTCTGCAAGGAATGTTTAGTAATTGATAGCAATTTCTAGCAATTAAATACAAATTAATTTGTGCTACCAAGAAGCAGTTTATTTATGGCTCTGTATTTATGGGCACTCCCTCTCCTTAAAACCATCCTCATTGCTTTTGATAAGTAATTAGAGTTTACTGAATTATTTCCCAATGTAGGTATGAATTTTAAATAATTTTTAATACCATGCAAGTGTTTCATTGTATTGCTGAGTGAGGGATTATCATTATTTATATTGTAGCAGGGCCTGGAGGCTGGGACAGGCACTGTGCAAGTGTATAGCACAGAGATAGTCCCTGCCCAGAACAACCTGCAGTGAGTTTTATGGCAGCAGCAGGATCCTGAATGTGCTTCCAGGAAATAAAGGTTATTTGGAGTCTTTTCCACTGCTGCAGCACAGGCTGGAAGCAGTGACTCATCTGCAAATGTTCCTCCTTAGGTGGAAATAGTAATTCCCTGCTAGGAATGGTAATGGTTAATCACTTGGAAGAGGGGAGTCAAAGCCCAGACCATGAGGTGGTGAACAAAGATCATGTATTTTGGTTGGTTAACTTAAGTTTTGGGTTATTTGAGCAACCAGATCTATGGAAGGTGTCCTTGCCCATGGCAGGGCTTGGAATGAGATGAACTTTAAGGTCCCTTCCAACCCAAACCACTTTGGGATTCTACGATTTGAGGTTCCTTTTTAATTGCTTTGTGGCTTTTCTGAGGTGATCTCAGGTCATGGTTGCAAACTTAACAGTGCTCCTCCAGCTCTACCAGTGCTCTTTTGGCTCTTTACAAGGCGAGATCCTCATATGATCCCATTTCCAGGACTTGCAGATCTGATGGGAGGGGGAAAGGCAACAAGTGGTTTAAAGCTGTGGGTGGGAGCAGGAGGTGTGACACCAGACATGGAGAGAGCTCTGACTAGAGGAGGTGATTTTAGGAAAGCTGTGTGTCCCAAGCACCTTCCCTTGGGTGTAAAAAGCCCCTCGAAGCATCCAGTGGGTGCTTGGCAGGGCAGGACCCTCGTCAGGGATGGTGTGTGAGGGAGAGATGTCTCCTGGTGTGTGATTTCCAGAGTGGGGTAGTCATCTCACAAATGCTGTGAGCATGAGAAGTTGGCCAGGCTTGAGGGAAGGTGCTAATTAAAGCACATGGTGACAGCATCCATGTGAGGAAGATCCTGGAGAGAGGGAGGAAGCCGACCCTGGAGAGCAGGCATCGTGTTCAGAAGTGAGATTGGGAGCTGGCAGCAGTGTCTGGGCTTGTGGTGCCAGGCAGGAGTACACTCCAAAGCACAGACTTAGTGCCCTAAATGTCTTTTAGGGTTCCTGAGGTGAGTGTTGCTTTTATTGAGGGTTAAACTCAAGATTGGGAACATTGGAAAATTAAATATCTCACGGTGTTAATATATAGGGACAGCTTTGGGATTTTATTGTGTGTACTTAGGTTATAGCTGAAGTGCTCTGGGGCAGTTTGGAGCTTTAAGGCTGCTTGCATCCTTTGGAGAAACACAGAGGTGCCCCATTGCTGCTCCTGTCCCCTCTGTCACCTGCAGCGAGCGGGGTCGGCCCCCACCTCTGGTTCAAAGTCTGTGCTGATCCCGCCTGTGGCTGCACAGCCTGTTCTGGCTTCATTACTGAGCTTGATTAAATGGTACTTGTACAGCCAAGGGTTGGGAAAACACACAAAGGGACTTTTCTAGTCATCTGAGGCACTTGGATACCGTGGAGACAGATGCTGAAGGGAGAGAGAGACGTGGTTTGACATTGCGGTCACGGTAATGAGATGGAACCCATTAGGGCAGCGTCCTTCTGGGATCCAGGTGCCTCCAAGGGAGGGAGAGGGTTCAGACAGAGCCCCAGGAACTGAAAAAGGCTCCCTCTGAAGAGGAAAAGAGTGAACTGAGGAGCTGTCCTGTCTGGGGGACAGGGTGCTCTGGCTTTTGCAGAGGGTGGTGCTGGGAGAAAACGAGGGTGAGAATGTTTGGGCCTCAGGGTCTCACTTCTGTGTCTTGTTTTAGAGAGTCTGTGTGTGCAGCCAGCAGTATTTTCTCACTGTCAGAGCACATAGAGCTGGATTTAACCAGCACCTCGTGGGCTGTGCAAGTGCTGCAGCATCAGGGGATGTGCATGGGGTGATGCTGAAGAAAGGAGATGATTCTGTCACCTCTCCATGAATCCTCAAGTAGGATGTGGTCTCCTGGACTATCAGATGAAGCTTGTCTTTAGGGACTGGGAAAGGCTGTAGCAGAAGGTGGCAGCTGCTATTACAGGGCAACAGTGTGTGAGTTTGGCCAGTCCTGATGATGCTAGGTCTGGGTCAGTCCATAAGACCCACCCTGAGTGTGATATTAAGCAGATGTCTCAGCAGAGACAAGCACATGAGAGACTTGTAAGGATGGAGGAGTAACTTCAACCCAGCAGGCTCATGATCTTGAACTCTCCTGGTCTGGAAGTCTTCCCTTAGATTTCACAGCCCAATTATTTTTGTGCCCCGTGCTGGAGGAGTTTGGAGCTTTTCCTCCCTGCCTATCTGCAAACCTCGTCAAAAATGCTTTCCTTTTACCCATTCCCTGCTGCTTCAAGGGTCTGGGGCATGGCAGTGCCTTTCATTCCTCCTTTCTTGTAATGGTTCAAATGATTCAGAGCTGGTGGCTTTTGGCCTCTGCACTCCGGGTCTCTGGTTTGTTAGAAGCTGTTGTGAGCTGGTTTGTGGTGCTCTGGTGCGCAGAGGAGAGATGCTGTGGACTCTTTTGGGTTAATGAACTGCCTGACTGTGAGGGATGAGACTCACTGACCCCTGGGGTCCCTTCTGGGAGGTGTGTAACACCCCCTGCTCTCACCCTGTGAGCTGGGCACGCTGGCACCGCGCTCGTGTCAGGACACAGAGATCTTAGGAGATGGTCAAGACTTTTTAACTGTGGTCTCTGCTGGCCCTGCTCTCCCTTCTGGCAGCTCGCTTGCTTGGGTGATTAACTTCCCATCCCCAAAAGTCAGTGCCTCTGTGAAGCTTCGGGACCCTGCCAGTGCTGCTGACTGCTTGAGTGCCCTGTGTGCTTCCAGACAAGGGTCAGCGAGGCAGCTGCTGTCAGAGGAGCTCAAAGGCTCCGGCTTTGAAAGCCAGGAGCGCTTCTCTGCTCTTGGACTGTGGGCTGAAGAGCCTGCAGACTGCAGACAGGGGGTTTGGGCTCTCGGCAGCCACGTGGTTGCTGACTATTTGTGCTCAAGCTCATCAGGGCAGGGCTGTGGTGGGATGCTGGTAGGTGCCAAAGTCACCGTCTGATGAGAGGTGATGGTGCTGCCTTTGCTGGGGGTGTGGTGAGGAGGGATGGCCTTGCTGGAGGTGGGTGAGGGGAAGGAGCTGAGCCATCCAAATCCCTTCTGGAATGATCACAGTTAAACTCCCGCGGCGGGATTGCTCACCAGTGATTCATCAGCCTTGGTGTTAGGGCGGTTCTCCTTTGCTGTCGCAGGAATAACACTTGGGAACAGGGGAGGGGGACCTGTCACCCCCCCCAGCGAGATTTGGGTGGCCCTGAAGTGCCACCACATGGATAACCAACCGGCACTGGGTGATCCAGAGGAGGAGATTCACAGGCTGGAGGCAGGAATGCTGCCGGCACGGTGGCTCTCCAGTGTCTCAGTGACCGAGCATGTCCAAGGGATGCTCCAGCAGTGGGTGGACACTCAGATTTGGGGTGTAGAAGTGCCTGACAGCAGCTGCAATGGGATTTTGCATTTTAGACCAGAGGGCTTGAAACTTCTTGACCACAAGCAGCACCAGAACCATGCAAAAACTAGGCAGAGTGAGTTTGCCAGGTCGAAGCCTCCCTACCTTTGTTGCAGTTTTCCTGACAGCAGCCCGTCCCTCCACCAAATAAAAATTCCACGCACAGAGCTGGTTAAAAACATCAATTAGCTCTAAAACAATTATTATTTTTTTTTTGAAATGCCATTTTATATATGCAATCACACAACACAATAATCCTGGGTTATTTAACAGAGCATTTACCATGAAAACAGTCATTACTCTTTAAACGCTGCTGACTGTACAAGCCTCTTAACATTAAACGGCAAGTGAGGCAGAAGTCTTGTCGTCAGAAATGCCACATCCCCCTGAATATATTAGAGACACTGTCACTGGAAAGCTCCCTGCTTGGCTGAGTGGCATTTCCCATGCTGGGGAAGCTCTTGAGATGGGGGAGCCCATGGAGCGTGGGAGTATCATTCAAATTTTGTTTGGTTTAGGCACAGGCACGTGTTGGAAGGGATCAGATGGGGTCGCTGCAATTTTACTACAGCCCTGTGGCCTCCTTGTGTCCCCATCCCTCTGTTCTTCAGCCTCAAGCTGTGCCAGGGGAGGGTCAGGTTGGACATCAGGAAGAATTTCTACATAGAAAGGGTGGTCAGGGACTGGAAGGGGCTGCCCAGGTTGGTTTGGAGGTCCCTGGAGAGGTGTCCAAGGAAGGACTGGCCGTGACACTCAGTGCTCTGGGCTTGGGGGGCAAGGTGGGGATCAGCCAAAGGTTGAACTCGATGATCTTGGAGTTCTTTTCCAACCCAAATGATTCTGTCATCCTGCACCATCCTGATCTCCAGGGGTAGCAGGCATTTTCATTATCCAGCCTAAACCCAGCAGATTTAGCAGTTTTAATATTCTCAACAGGGCCTATCGTAATGCACAGATAAAGATATTTTTTGCTGCTAAGTCAATAATGAATTTAGCAGTAACTTCTACTTTTTCCCCCTTTTTGTGGTTTGAGGGAATTGTGCTGTATGTATATTATTTACTTACTTATTAGACCTCTCCTTGTTACCTGGCACAAGCCTTAGGGAGCAGATGGAAATACCATTCTCAGGCTACCAAAAGCCTTTGGTTTAAGCAAAATAGTTGTGTTTAAAGATTAATTTAAGATGCTTTAAAAATTGAGCAGGCCCATTCATTTTTAATATTGATTGATATTATTATAAAAGATTCAGCTGCAACTCTTCTCACCAGGACCTCTCTTGGCTCATAGACAGCGCGTTTGTCTGCGAGGGACGGGGCTTAGTTATTTTTAATCTTTGATACTCGTTCGTGTGAAATTTATGGGAAGCGTCGTCTCGTGTCTGGCACATCAGAGCATCCCAGGCAGGAGCTGGGAGGGCCTGGGGAGGAGGTGAAGCTGGATGAGTGGCTGCTGGGGGTTGGAGCCTCTGTCTCTGCTGGATGAAGGGAGGGGGGTTGGTATGTCTTACTCCAGCAGCGCCGTAGAGCTGCCAGCAAATCTTCCAGTAGACTGGAAAGTTCAATGGAAACAACTGGAAGTTTAATGGAAGGCGCAGCAAATGCTGCACGGACCTGAATGGGCAGAAAATAAAATCTGCCCAAACAGCAAGTGTGCTTTTTGCAAATGTACTTTATTTATTCCTTTTTTAATTGTTATTATTAAATAATTTTTAACTTGGAAGCGGAAAAGAAATACCGGCACAGCAGCTCCCCCTTTGCACTGGCATCCTTTTGATAGCATTTTGTTGGTAAACTGGGGACACAAAGCAGCCACCCCAGCCCTGGAGGAGCCGAGTTTGCTGCTGAGGAATAATTCTCCAAATTGCATTTATTTCACAGGCGTGAAAGGTCACAAAGTGAAGGGAAACAAGAACTGTATTCAATTAGACAATTCGATCAAAATAAATCTGTCAAGATGGCATTCCTGCTGAGGAATCAATTGACTTGGAAAATGAAGGCAGCTGCTGCTGCTGTTGCTATTATTGTTGTTATTATTATTATTTTAAATTAGCTCCAGTACCTGCCACGAGTACCTGAGCTGGAGTGCCCGAGTGGTTCACATCATCTATCACTCTTATTAGATATTAATGCATCCTCCCCCGCCCTGCATTTTGTGTCCTGTTAATGGTCAAGTGGCCCCAGAGTGCTTCCTGGGAGGCTGATAGGAATGATTAGTAATGAGAAGGGATGGTGAGGCGCTTTTTTTTTTTTATTTCATTTTTTTTTTTTCCAGGCAGAAGGTTCAGGGAATGAAAAACATGATGAGAGGGAGAACAAGCAAGCACAGACACGGCTGGTGTGCTTGGTCAGACACGGTTCTTGGTGGCTCTAAATCAACCTGAGTAATATCTCAGTGTGTTCCTTCTTTTTTTTTATAGCAGAGAAGGTTCCCAAATAATTGATTTTATGGCTGGGGATTGGGAGGAAAGGGGTTTGTTTCCCCTTGCTGCTGCTCCTGCCTTCCTGGGAGTTCTGGCTCTGCTTGGTAGCACTGGAGGGTTGTCCCCATGCCTTGATGGGCAAAGGGGTTTGCCAGGGGATGCTACAGGAAGATGGGGCAGAGGAACACGATCTATCAGGTTGGAAGCTGAGGAGAGGCTGAGGTGAGCAAAAGCTAGGATGAGATGTTCCCTTAGGGAATAAATGATTTTGCACAGGAAGAAATCCTCCTGTTGGAGAGAACTTGAAGCCCCCACTGTCCACTCCATCATTTGAGCTATTTAAAACTTGACTTGATAGAGCACTGGAGAATACAGCAAAGAAACAGGCTTGCCCTAGCTGGGTGAGAGCCTGGAGAACTCTGACAGATCCTTTCCAGCTTTGGCTCTTCCCTTTCTGCTGCTGTCAGCCCTTGGCGGCTGAACTGGCGTCGGCTCCTGGGGATGTCCTGTCTTTGAACGTGCTGTTTGGGGAAATCAGATGTGAAGGTTCCCAGGGCTGGCAGGTGGAAGTGCCTGGGCTGCCTGTGATGGGAAGAGTGATGAGAGAAGCTTCCTTCATCTCTTACCAACTGGGGTGTTTTCCTTTGTATCGGGCGGCCTTAAAAAAACCCCACAGAAATGAAGAAAAGCCACCAACCTCCTTTAAAGTCAGACTTTATCTCAGCAGTGTACTGCTCTGCTTCTCTACTGCCTTCAGCTTGGTGCACCTCATCAAAGGCTCTTCCCATGCCTTGGGCATGAAGAAACCATTCCTAATATTCAGCCTACACCTCCCCTGGTGGAACATGAAACCGGTTTCTCATTGCTTGGTCTTGATACCCTGGTCCTGCCTGGCCATCAGTGGGCTGCTCCATGCCCTGGAATGAGTGCCACTGTGCCCACCTTGGGACCTTGGGGCAGGGGATGTGCAATCAGAGCCAGGCTGAAGATGCACGTGCCTTTCCACACCTGTGTGTGCAGGTGATCCAGGTGGGATCACTCGGGGGCAGCGTGGCAGGCGAGGGACCCCAGCTCTCACCTCCTCCTCCCATTGCTTGAATTTTTTTATTGACTGGTGATGACAAACTGGTTTATGGACAGATCTTTTATACCCGCTAGGACTCGGCAGTTATTTTTGAGATGATGCTTTGCCTCAGAATCTTCCTTCCTTCATCCTTCATAAATCTTGAGCGAGGCTGCTGCATTCAGACCAAGCTTAATATTCTTCTTGCAGATCTCTGCACCAAAATGGCTGTATCCAAGCAGGGAGGAGTTGGTGCATTCCCCTCCACCCCTTTGCTCTGTTCTGAGGGCAGTTGTGAAACTCGTTGTTAGTGTCTGTGAAAGGGTGTGGGGTCCTTGGAGGGGGCAGGATGGTGCTACCTTGGGGGTGTTCTGTGTGATGATCCAGTGTGTGGATATGAACCTCTTCCCTGCTCTTCCCATCAGGGTGTGGGTTGTGAAGAATAGTTTGGACTATGGGGGATGGTGGCAGTTAGGGGAGAGCGATAGGAATAAAAGAATAAGGAGGGGATAGAAAGAGAGACTTATTTTGCTGCTGTGTGTTGCTGTTGTTGGATTCTTTTTCGAGTGAAAAGCGAAGGAGAAGGAGTCCAGCCCCCTTATTTCACCTCTCCTCCACTAATGCATTTGGTTGCAAAGGACAGATCCCATTCACTTGACCTTTCTCCTCTCCTCATTAACTCCTACGACCTTGGGGCTGTGGCGAGAGCAAAGCGTTTATCCCAACAAAAGGATTATCCAAATAAATAACCGGAGTTTTCAGAAAGGTCATGTCCCTTGCAAGCCCAGGCAGGGGCAAAACCTCTGTGCTCAGCTGAGTTTGGACTGGCTTTTCTTCCCGATGTGTCAAGTGATAAATCCCACGTTCTGTCACCTCCCCCCTTTCCCACAGCAGAGCTGGAGAATATTTTCCTGGGAGCATGAGGAGTGGAGCAGTGCTCAGCAGCATCATTATCCCCCAGGATGTCTGAAAAGCCCCCTGGGACCCCACTGTTGTGCTGTCATTGCTGTTCCCCTTTCCAGAGCATCCCGAGTATCTCCCAGTGGGACATAACCAGCAAAATAAGCTCCCAGACTCCCTGGTGGCAGGTCACTGGAGGAACCCTCCTTCAGACAGGCTCCATGAGATGAAATGCACCTTTGAGGGGTTCAAAATCGTGGCAGAAGCTGCTGATTTTTGAACAGGTCTTGGATGTGAAGAGATTAAGGGCACACCGTGTGATTTGGAAACAACTGCAGGGATCCTGGGAGGTGGTTCCTACAAATACACTTGTGTGTGTAGTAGGTGTGTGCATAGAGAGGGGGATCCTAGATAAGCCACACAGTTGTTACTCTTGATTTAGGAGTTTCAAATAACAATATTTCCTCTTAATTTTCATGTCCTTTGGGATTTCCCTCCTGTGCACTGCGCCGCTCTGGTTTAAATCAGGTTGGGCTCAAGGGACAGGGTTTGCCCTCAGTTTATCAGGCAGCACCTTCTTTAGCAGATAGCCTTTTTTTTTTCCATGGTTCTCACAGCAAACATGTCTCTTAGATGCTCTGACTGTGTCCTGCTTTCAGTTTCTCTGCAAAAAAAAAAAAAAAAAAAAAAAAAAAAAAAAAAGGCATAAATACATGTTTGGTGATGCAAATGAACGTGGCTGCTTCCAGCGAGCCCCTTCCGAGGCTGTCAGGAGCAGCCAGGCATTGCACACCCAAGCTCTGAAACCCAAGTGCGGAGCTGATGCGAGTGCAGTACCTGTCTGGTGGGAGAACAGAGCTGACTCGCTGCGGGAGGCTTTCTCACATGTCGGGTGAGATCCTGGTTGGGATCTGAGCCGGCTCGGCTGCTCCGCGATTCCCTTCTGCTCCTCTTGGTTCCCGCAGCTGGGGAATAAAAAGGCACCTGCCTTTGCTGCCGCTGCCCGAGTGAAGTGTTATCAGGTTTTATGTCTCCCCTTTTTCACACCTGTGTATCACAAAAACGTCTCCTATCATCACATGCCCCGCCAAAAACTCTCCCGGAGCGTTTATCTTTGGAGAGCAATAGCGGAGGATGTGATTTTTTTTTTTTTTTTTTAAGGCTGCCGTCCTCCCTCTGCCTTTCATCCCTTCTCTTTGACGTGATGGAGCATCTCCGAAGTTGTAAAGAGCATCTCTCTTTGTGTAGGTGCACCTGCTCCCTGTGTGCCGTGGGCGGGGGTGCTGTTAGCGTGGGGAAATCTGTGAATAATTTACCACGCGACCAAAAGGACCCGTAAAGCTTTAAATTATTAACGTGGAGTTCAGTTCAGAGGAGGGGTGGTGGAGCTCTTCGCTTTGGCTGCGGGCTCTGCCTCGGAGTTTGGGGTGGCAGGAGCGGGAGTGGCTCTGGAAGGATTCTTACAGGCTTGCACGGACTGGAAGAGCAGGAGCCAGCGAGATAAATAATTTAAAAGATTCAGATAGGTGCAAGAACAGCTCTAATTATAGAAACTGGAGATGCCCTTCCCTGGGAAAGGGGGGGAAAAAAAAGTAATGACCTCCTGTTGCGTTTTCTTTTGTTGCCTCCCTTAATTCTTTGGGAGGCAGAGGAGCAGGCGATTCCTTTCTCCTTTCCAGGGAACTGGTGTGGGGCAGCCCCTTCCCAGCCCAATCCAGGCATCCAGCATTGCAGCCAGGGATGTTCCCATGCACATTTAATCTGCTGATGCTCTTTTACCTGCATCTTTGCACTGCTGTGTGATCCCCCTTGGATTAGGGACCACAAGCCCAGCCAGCAGCTGCAGGCCCAGGCCAGGATGCTCACCCAAACCACTGCAATTCTTTTGGAAGGTGAAGGTGCTGCACAGCAGACTGGATGCTGTGCCCCATCCAGCCAGCTTTTGGTGGGATAACAGCTGAGTGTGAACTGGTGCTGAGGCTGAATCAAGTGCTGCCATTGAAGGGGCTCAGCCGGCTTCTTTCCTTCCTTCCTTTTTTTTTTTTTTTTTTCAAGCACTCAGAGAGCTGGGAGTTAATTCTGGAAGCGTCACTTGCACAGGGATGTTTCTGGCAGGCTCGGGGTTGCTAAGTGTAGCTAAGTGCCTCGAGCATCCCTAACTATTCGGCTCCTTGGTGTTTTTTTTTTTTTTTCCCCTCCATGAAGAGAAACTTTCTGAAGAGGGAAACGAGCGCAGTCAGCCGTGCTAAATAATCCCGTCGGGTGCTGCAGGAGGTGCCACCAGCACTGATGTGTGGGGGCTGATGTGCTGCCTGGGCTGGCTCTTTCCCCAATTTCACCCTCTTCGACTCTCATCTCCTTTGGCTCCTTTTGCTGGCATCTGTGGAGTAGGGAAGTGTTTGGAGCTGGGTGTCAACAGACCCTCAGGAAGGCAGCGAGTGCACTTGGTGCCTCTGAGATGCTTCTGGGCTCTGATTCCCTTGCTCCTGGTCATGCTGGAGCAAGAATGGAGAGATCCATGTGTCAGTGGCACCAAAGAGACCACCCACCCTGTGTCTGTAATTCCCACATCCTCTGGGATACTGGGTGTGCATTAAAGCAGCAGTGGGGTGGGCTGAGCCCAGTTCCTCCTCAGGAATGAGGTGGTTGGTACCACTGAGGACTCTGGAGGAAAGAGGCTCATTTCTGGAATGATGTGATTTGCCTCTGGTGTTTTCAGGAAGGATTTCTGTAACTGTTTAAACCTGGTAAATTGCTAATTACTTAACAGCATGTTTCCGAGAGAAGTATAAAGAGAAGGCTCCAAAGCTTCTAAGTGGTTTTTAACAAATACAAATTTCATTTTCTATTAGGATCTTGGAATTGGTTTCTGAGGTGGTTAAAGCTGCTCTTTGTAGTTGTTTCAGGTCCTGTTTCTGTGGGTGTGGGAGCTGGCCATGGGTAATGCAGGTTGAACCCCAAAGCTAATTCAGTTTGGTGGCTGCTTGTGGTCTCCTGGCTCGTGGGGTGATGGGTTGGAGTCTGTCCTAGTTAGGCATGAGCTGGGCTGAAAAGCCTTGCTGGTGAAGGATCATTCCTGAGCTAAAGCTCCACACATTTCCCAGCTAATTCGGTACAGCAAATCCCCTCTTGTTTCTCTCCTTTTCCGCCCTCTAGTCCCAATTCCAGGGATCCAAGAGGGAATGAAAGACCTGTAGCCTCCGCTCCCTGCCTGCCTCTCATGCTGCAAAAATGAATACCAAGCTTCAGCTCCCGAGACCGTCCTCCTGGAAGCTTATTTATACCCGTGCTCGGTGTTGATTCAGCTGCCTCACATCCATCGCTCAAATTCACAAGAGCCCTTACAGCAAGGAGAGATGAAAACCACCCTATCCCTCCCCTGCCTCTCTTTCTTTTATATTTTCTCTCTCTCCTGCACGCTTGCAGCACTTGCTGCGTAGTTCTGAGCACCAGGAAGATGATGTTGTCACCAGATGGGATTTCAGAGCCCCTGTGTGGGCTCCCCAACCTCTCTCTCACGCTTAAGGCTGGCTTGGCAAGGCGAGGAGCCGCGCTCAGCAGATCCCTGCCCCTCGGGGAACCCGCTGCCCACTTCAGAGAGGAGAGGAGAGGAGAAAAGGCCCGACAGGTGCCTCCTCGGCCTTTCCAAATATCCCACCGTCGGCACATTTGTGTTAGGTATTGATTTCTGTTTAATAGAATAAGCCAGGAGGAATCACACCCTTTGTTGGCGTTCAAAGGATAAACCATAAAAGCCATTAAGAAGTACTGTAAGCGGCGGGATGATTAATGAGACTTTAGGTGCATTCCACTGACTGCTCCCAGATAATGTCTTTGAAAGATCCTGTTGCTTCTGGCTGCGATTCAGAGCTATTTATTTGCAAGGTGAAGCTCTGAGGAGCGGCGCTTCCAGCCCTGCCTGATACCGTTACCGAGACGAACTGGATGCCCCCGATTTCCCATCTCCAGAGGGATCTTTTTTTGTGTTGCGGTTTTGCTCGTCAGCCTTGTTGAGATACTGGGGAGGACAAGTGAAAGATGCAGTGTCTGCCCTCAAATCGCTGCTCTGTGCCAGTGGTGAGATGCTGCCTTGGGGAGAGAGACCTGTGGGCCTTAAAGGCTTGTAGGAAGGAAGCCCTTATCGGTGCATATCGATCCTGTTAGGGTTGTTTTTCCTGGTGCTGCTGTGTCTTTCCGTGGCTCTGTATCTCAGTTCAGGGGAGCTCTCTGGCAGCTGGGCTGTCTGTGATCCTGGCAGGGCTTGTGCACCTGTAAATACCCTCATGGTTTCAGCTGGGGCAGAGCCCATGGCTGGGTGCTGCTGCATCCAGGGCTGAAACCCCCTCCAAATTTGTCTGCTGGGTGTCTGTGTGGGTCAGCATCCCACTCCCAGCTTCAAATCCATGTGGGTCAGCATCCTGCCATGAGCCTCAAAGCCACGTGGATCAGCATCCCACTGCCAGTCCTAGAACTGTCTGGATCAGCATCCCACTGCCACAGCAAATCCATGTGGGTCAGCATCCCACTCCCAGCCTCAAATCCATGTGAGTCAGCAGGGCTGGCAGTGAGTATTTCCTTCACTCCCTTTCATGGCATCTCCATGGATTTTCACTCTATGGGGTCCATAAAGTGGGTTTTTCAGGACCCCCCCCTCCTTGTTTTTCAGCAGGTGGGCTCTCCGTGGTAATCTGAGGAATGGTTTCTCTTCCTGGATAAAACCAGGAGGGCAAAGCGAGTCTCAGATCCAAGGTCCAGTCCATTCTTTCCGCTTTGTTTTTCAAGCTGCCCAAGTTGCAGACCTCGGGGTGTGATGTGTGGAGGGATGAAGGTGCAGAGCTGCTCTGCAGACATCCCAAATCCCTACCCGCTCTTCTAGGTTTCTCATTTTCCTTGGGAGGTGGAAGTTACCGGCATCGGAGCAAATCCTGTTTGGTTCTAAACCAAGCCCATCTGCAGTGAAATAATAAACAGAGCACAAGGAGACAGATAAGCAGAGTTAAAAAAAAAAAAAAAAACAAACAAAAACTAACAACAAAAAAACTGCACTTGAAATGGTCTGGTTTTTTTTCCCTTTGGAAAAAAAAAAGATCCTTCCCCGTGGCGGGGCAGGATACGAGAGCAGGGATTTTCTGTAGAGGGAGCAGGAGCTGCCAGAGTTTGTAATCAAGAATAATAACAACCAAATTATGATTGGCAAACTGTCATTGATGGGGTAATGAGGATATAATCCAGTGCAGCAGAGGAGCGGGGAAGGGGGAATAGGCAATATCCCATCTTTAATGAACAACAACGCTGCTGGTAGGAGGGGAAGGACCCTTGTTTCCCTCCTTGGTGGCTCTGCTGCAGCTAGAGCCAGAGACAGAACCCACCTTCCCTGCAGGGGATTGGTTTCTCCCGTTAAACTTGAAGATAAAACTCGACTGCTAAATTGCTGTCACTGTTTTAATTCTCCCCGTCTCGCCACCTCCCCTCTTCCCCCGCTACCTCCTCCTCCTGCTTTTCTCCTTTATTTTTGTCTCCCTCTTTTCTCCTCTCTGTGCTTCTCCTCCATCTTTGTTTTGCTCTGTCAATCTCTTCCTTTATTCTAAAGCTCCTTTTCCTTCCTCCGCTCTCCCGTCTCCTTTATTTCCTGTAAATTCCTCGCCGCTTCTCTCTCCCAAGCCCTCCTCCTCTCTCAGCATCCTCTCCATCGCCGCCGGGGCTTCGCAGCCTCTCCCGGGGGCCTTTCGCTCTTCCAGCTCTTCCCACAACTGATTTATTGGCTCACTTGGAGAGAATTTGGGCTGGTTTTGGCTCCTCCAAGATGCTGCCAGCAGCCCAGGGAGGCACTGAAAGGGCTCTGGCTTCGTTTTAAGGATCATGGTCAAGCCGTTGTGGTTAGGGCTGTGTGTTTGGAGAGGTTTTAGGGTCTTTGGGCTTTCAGCATCCTCCTCCTTTCTTACCTGCCCTCCACGTGTGAGCTCTCGAGCAGCTGCTCTCCAGGCTTTGCTTCTTGCACGCACTCAGCACTTAATAAGCAGTAGTTAGTAGTAAAAACGTTGTGTGGAGGGATGTGGGGGGTTGGGAGCCCTGAGGTGGGGGATTTATGATGTTTATGAGCTCGGGGTTTGCCTCTGTCACTGACTGCTGCCGGAGATTTTGCAAATCCTTTAATCTCGCTCCTTCCTCAGTTTCTCCAGTCGGTTAAGTGAGGATAATGAGCCATAACTAACTTGCAAGCTGTCGTGGGAACGATTTAATTAGCGGCTGATCTTGCAAGGTGCTGTGGGACTTGGTTCTCATCCTGGTGTGGGATTCAGGCACCAGAAGGCTCTCAGGGGCTCAAGGACCTGCAAGATATTTGCCTGCCTAAATACCTTGGGTGGTCCAAGGCCCAGCTCACACGGCAGCTCCTGCAGCCCTCGGTGTTGTCTCCTGGGAAGGGGTGACACCCCTGGTCCCCTGGCTGGCTGTGCCCCACGGCAGCTCACAGGGGATGCAGGGACCTCCCTGTGCTGTCCTGTGCCGGGTGTTGTGCAGGCAGTCCCTCTCCACCCCTCTCTGTGAGCATGGGGGTTAATTGCCTCGTGCATCTGCCAGCCGCAGGGCTTCCCAGCCAGCACTGCTCTTCCAGGAATAGAGGCTCTTGCTTTTCAGCTCTCTGTCATAAATCCAGGAAAAAAAAAAAGAAAAAGAAAGGAGAGAGAAAGAAGGGAGGAAATCTATTCCTTCCAGCTGTCTCTGGCTTACGTGGGCAGTCAGATACGGTGGTTTCTTTTGGAGTGGGTGGGAGGAGAAGCAGAGGTGGTGAAGAGTGGTGCCTCGATGCTCCTCAGTCACAGGAGTCAGCTGTGGACCCTCACATGAGTGTCTTCCATCCCTCCTGCTCGTTATCCAGCCAAGAACCTTCCTCCTTCTGCCATCATGATGTTTGTTGCATCCTTTGGATGCTCTCTAGACCTTGGCTTTCTGTCACAGGGTGGAGAAAACACTGCACTTGTGAGATCTGATCTTTTTCGGGAGTGTGTGTGTGTATGTCTTGTTAAGACCATTGGTTTTCAGTTGTAACCACATCCCAAAGGCCCGACGGGGGGATTTATTACCGTCTCCTTCTCCTTGCTGGGGCTGCTCTGCCTGTGCAGTCCTTCATTCCACAGGATTAGCTAACACCAATGCAAATCACATCCACTGTCTGCCAGTCTGCCTTTAGTCCCTTAACAACTGAAATTATATTTCTTGTGCACCATCTCTTTCCTCAAGATGAGCCCATTTCTGGCTTAGAGTCCCATTCTCTCTTCCCCTTCCAAAAACGCAGGGGAATGGTATTCACATAAAAGCCTGTGCAAGCAAAGAAGCCCTTGAAATCTCACCCCAGAGTGACCTTTTTTTCCCTCTTCCCTTGAGCAGGCAAAGGACATTGTGTAACCCATCCACTCAATCCTGTAAATCGTTTTTACAGACATGTAAAATATCGGTGAAAAATACTTCATCCCTTTAAAGAGAAAAATAAACAACTTCTCTCATCATTATACAGTTTCTAGGAGGAAAACCACAGTTGGTATTGACAAAGCTTAGAAAGGGGTGGGGGGGAGATGGAAGAAAAGAGAAAACCCAAACCTAACATGCTGAACTTCTCAGAAAACAACCTGCCTTTGATATTTACAGATGTGTAATTTGCTCCTTGTCGGATTTGGTGTGAGCTCGTCAGGGGAGCTGCACGTGGGCACGGGGAGCCAAGGTGCCCCCCTGTGCTCCAGCTTCTGTTTGTTGGCTGGAAATCTGGTGGGAACTGTGGAATGTCTTAGTGGTCATTGGGTCTGTCAAGAGGGTGATTCACTGCACCCTAAAAACTTGTCTTAAGGGTGCTTATTTAAAGAATCACAGAATTTAGGTTGGAAAAGGTCTCCAAGTTCATGGAGTGCAACCTGTGACTGATCCCCCCCCCGTCCTCCAGCCCAGAGCACTGAGTGCCACGTCCAGTTGTTTCTTGAACACCTCCAGGGATGGTGACTGTTTAACCCAGCTCAGCTCAAGCAGCCCCTTCCAATGCCTGACAACCCTTTCAGTGAAGAAATTCTTCTTGATGTCCAACCTGAACCTCTCCTGTCACATCTTGTCTCTAAATGGTGCTTTAAAGGTCCTTCCAACCCAAATCTCTCTGTGCTCAATGATTAGATTGGATGATTTTAGAGGTCTTTTCCAGTCTCCAAAGTTCTGTGGTTGGGGTTGGCCACCATTCTTCATCAGCCATGGTGGCAGCTTTGAATGTGAACCTGCCCAAAGTCCCTGACTTCCAAACTGCAGTTAGCTGAGCTCGGTGCTACCCTGAGTGCTCAATGCAAGGGGCTCACCTGGGGTTTTGCACAACTAGTAAAGTCTTTTATCACTCCAAAATTCCCTTTCCATCAGCTGGGATTGATTTCAAGATGTGAACTTGACTTCTCTTGTGACCTGCAGTTGACTGTGTGCTCTGTTAACGTTTCAAAGTACTCTGAGAGCTGTGGAAATGCGAGGCCTTGTCTTTTGCCATTGAAATATTTTTATTCTTTCCCCTTCTTGCGTTCATTGCCTTTGAGTTGTGCTGGTGCCTTTGAAGTAGGGATGAATTTTAGCCAGGGAGTTTTCATCTCTAGGTGTGGATCCACGCTCAAAGGAGGGAAGCATTCGCTACATTTTCTTTTTCCATTCAGCCTATTACAGAGTCGGAACCAAGCTGTGAGATTCAGATGTAAATTCCTCCTAAGCCACCACCAGGCACGGTTTGATCGCCCGGCTTTTAAGCTGGTGAGCACTGATAGTGAGGATGGAAAGCTTGGAGCTGCCTTGCTTGGAGATAGAAGTGACCACTGACTGTCGTCCTTCTGTATCCAGAAAACAAGCTGGGAGTGAGATTGGTGTGAAGCCACAGTCTTTCAGTCTCCAGCTTCCCAAGACTGGGCTCGAAAAGGCTGTTTCTACCTCTCCCTCCAAAGTGAGTCAGTGACCTAAAAGAAGTGAAGGTTAAGAAGTGATGGGACCCAGCTGGGGTTATGGTGGGGGAAAAATCCATACAATGCCCCATCATCACCCTGAAAGCATCTGAAATGCTTTGTCTCCATTGCATCCCCCCACCACACTTTGTTTCGTCCCCCCACGGTGTCTTTGGGTGAGCGGGATTTCCTTGTGGCCTCGCCGGCAGTGCCGCCCCCAGCCAGTGGCTAATTGGCCGTAGTCGCAGCTCCTGGCTCGCTCCATTTGCATCCACGAGTGGGGATTACTGGGAGCCAACCTCCTTCAATGCCAGCTGCGGAGGAACGGAGAGGGAGAGGGGAGAGCGGGAAATGAGCCGTGCAGATGTTGGAAAGTGAATTAGCCTTTAAGAGTGTTTTCCGTGGTGAGGCGGCACGGCAGCCGGGGGAAGAGGGAGCGGGGATGCTGACAGCATCCCTCCAGCAATCCCTCATATTTACTCAGGGATTGAGATGAGTTTGTTCTCTTCTAGCGGATCGAAGGCTATGGAGATCGCAGAGCCTCCTAAGGGTGCATGGCAGGGATAATAATAAAGAATGAGTCAGGTCTTCAATATTTTACATGAAGATACTGGGCTTAAATAATAAACGAAGCAAAATTAATCAAGGTGTATCTGAAGGGGGAGGTGTGGATGTTCCAGTGCAGGGAGCTGGGGAGCAGCTCAGCAACTGTTAACATGCAACAGAAATTAAGTTGTTCCTAAAAACCACCAGGGAGGAGTCTCTAGATGTTGTTCCTCTTCCTTTAAGCAGTGTCATTTGTTCTGGGATTCCGTGTTACAGGATTCACTGCTGCTCGGGAAGAGTTATCCATGACCAGAAAAGGGGACTTCTCTTGGAGAAGTCATGGTGCTTCACAGTCCTAGTCTTGTCTGTGATTGTCTTGTGTGGAAAAGGCGAGGAAAGGCAGAAATTAAGATGTACTGGAGTTGAGTATCTTGAGTGATGATGAAGCACGTGCAGGTTCACGCTGGGCTCTGGAAAAGGGCAGCTGTCTGAGGCACGGAGCTTCCTTTCTCTGCCCTCCTCTTTCATCCCTTTCCTTCCCTCCAGTGCTGCTGTTTCTCCTCCTGATCCCTGCCAGCCTCACATCATGAGGAGGGGGAAGGGGGGAGAGAAGCAGGATGGATCCCATCACGTCTCCCTCTGCGTTTGGTACTTCTTTGGAGCATACAAGTCCAGGCATGAAAGCACCTGGACTTATTTCCATTTAGATGGTTCAGAACAGCCTTGTGGGCTTAGATGTTCATCGTCCTTTGACTTTCAGTGGGCTTTGGCTCAGATTCCTTTGCAGATCTCAGCTCTGAGCCTCGCGGCTTTGCTCTCCGACGAGGGCTCCGTTTAACCTTTCCTCTTGTCTGAAGAGAGCACATCACATTAGCCCATGCACACAGATGGAAAATTGAGGAGGACCTTTGCCCTTTCCCTTCCTCAAACGCAACGACTCGGGGATCCCCCGTAAAGGCTGGATTTCCCTTGTGAAGCAGTTGGTGGCAATGGGAAGTACGAGGTAATTGGAAAAGTAGCCAGGTCTGAGATTAAAGTTGTTCCATCAGCTGAGACGTTCGTGGAAAGCTTCCCCTCTGGCTGATTTACATAATGCTCCCAACCATTTCGGGAGGAGTGCTGGAAATCCCATAATGCAAATAACCCCCGAGCCTATACAATCAAACGCCTTCACCTGATCCAAGATGAGCCCAGGAAGAAATTTGCCACATGTTTTACCCAGCTCAGCAATGTCTCCTCTGCAGACGGAATTGCTAACAATATTCCGACCTGTTGGAGCACAACATTGAAACATATAGAAACAAGACCCGCAGCCACGTTCTGCAATTCAATCTCGTCTTTATTGCGGTGGTGGAGGTGTGTGCTGCATATTAGCAAGTAGTTTTTTTTCCCCTGGCTAACCTTGGCCAGGTTTCATGACCAGTTCCTGGCTCTGCTGGGAGGTCCATCTGCGTGGGTCCTTGTCTCCTGTCCATGGGAAGGTGACTGTCCTTCCATCCTGGCTGGGAGTGGGGTGGTGACTCGACGTCAGTCTCCGTAAATCTTGTCCTGCAAAATCATGGAATTGTTTAGGTTGGAAAAGACTTCTAAAATCATTGAGTTTGAAAGGCTGTGAGAGCTGGGATGTTCAGGCTCCAGGGTGACATAATTGTGGTCTTCCAGAACCTGGAGGGAACCAAAAAGAAACGTGGAGAGAGACTATTTACAAGGGCCTGTCACAGAGTGACAGGACAAGGGGGAGTGGCTTCAAATTGAGAGTAGGGTTAGATTGGATATTAGGAAAAAACTCTATCCTGAGAGGTTGGTGAGGCAATGCACAGGTTGCCCAGAGAAGTGGCTACCCCATCCCTGGAAGTGTTCAAGCCAGGTTGGATGGAGCTCTGAGCAACCTGGTGTAGTGGAGGATGTCCCTGCCCACGGCAGCAGGTTGGAATGAGATGAGCTTTAAGATCCATTCCAACTCAAGCCATCCTATGATTCTGTGATTCACTAACCAAAATGCCCAGCTTGAATTCCCACCAATGGCCAAACAGAGTCAGGGATGATGGGAGAGGACGTGCTCTTGTCTTCTCTGGATTATGGCGATGCTGCGTCAACTTTGGTGCCCCTACACGAGATTCCCCCTGCTGAGGATCTGTGCTCTAATCCTCTCTATTTTTATTTTTTTTTTCTCCCCACTTTTATCTTCTGGAGAAGAACAATATAACTCTTACCCGCTTGGTAGTTTCCTTTCCGTTCCTCGATTGAATTATACAGAGGGTGCACTCCAGTGGTTTTTAAATCTAAATGAAAATGTAAAGAACCCTTTGCTGGAGCGCCGAATCCTGCAGTAAGGCAAATTGTTTGACTTCTTCACACCCCCATCTGGCCCTAATTGATTCTTGTAACCCAACTGTGATTTCTAACATGTTCCAGTCAGAGAAATCTACCGGCACTAATTCAACACGGCGAGCGCTGGTTTGGTGTTTAATGCGACGGTGAGATCAATGTCCCTTCCCAGGGAGGGGAGTGCACGCCACCCTGCCCAGCCACAGCCCGAGCTGCAGCTCCAGAGCACACTTTGGCCCGAAACTTTGTTTCCAAGGATCGGGAAAATAAAATTTATTTCATCCTTGTCTTCTTGTTTCCCCCCCCTTGAATACCTGCAGCTCTTTCTTTCCCCATCGAAATCCCATGGGAGGAAGCTGCTCTCCGGGGAGGAAAGATTAAAAGCATTTTAGATGAGGCTGTGTTTGCCATATCCCTGCTTGAGAACCCCGGGATGTTTTGGCATTTGGATTCAACCTGTGGTTTGGGCAGAGGTTGAATCCTGTTCCTCTGCGCTGGCTTCCCTGAGCTTCACCCCTGCTGTGCACAGCAGGGATCCAGGGGCTGTCATCCAAGGATGCCTTCACTCAGCATTACAACCTGTATCCTCCAGAGCCATGCTATGAATAGAAGGGTGGCTTTGCTTGCTTTGCTTTCCTGATTTTATTTTATTTATTTTATTTTTTTTAAACTATGCTAAAAATCCTGGCTTTCTGGATATCCTTGGCTTCTTAATAGATGAGCTGAGAGCATGGACCTCTGGGCCTCGTCCAGCTCTTGAGTTGATCTCTGCTGGGAATAGCTGGAGGCCCCAGAAGGAGTTCAGGCAGGTCTTTGGAGCCACAGAGGAGCCGGCTGTAATTTCTCTATCCCTACAGCTTTCTGGAAGTGTTAACGTTTATCTCCTTGCTCTGGGCTTTGGAGGTCAGTGAATTGGAAGCCGTTTACCCTGATCATCATATTTTTTAAACAAGGAGAAAAGGCTGTATTGGTGGGAATATAGCCACAAGGCTTTTCCACTGGAGTAGGGTAAGTCGTGGGAGAATCACTCGTGGAAGGGGGTTTTCATGGAGAGGAGGTGGATGTCCCTGCTGCCTCCTACAAGGATATAAGAAATGTTCTGTGGTGTGGTGATGGTGATGTGGGACAACGTTCCCCCACTTCAGGCTTGACATCAGTGCAAGGATGTTGCAGTCGTGGTCTTGGTCCCTCATTTGCTCCGTTTTCCCCCTCCCATCTCCTCCCCAAGGCATTTCTAGCTGCCAGCACTTGGTTAGAACAAAAAGTGGTATTTTAGGTCTGCATGTGATGTGACTGGCAGGTGACAGGCGGCTCGATGGCAGTGACTGACGGGAATGCAGGCTCCCGGTTGGAGATGACAGGTCCAGCTGACACGATGCCATGCGTGTGGGCTGCTCCTCAGCCGTGCTGGGAGGAACAAGCAGCACTGCCAGCCTTGGAAAGTGCTTTTTAGTTGTCCAGCGGCTGTTTGCTCTTCTGTGTTGCTGCACTTGCATCTCCAGATGCCACTAAGATCAACCTTCCTTGGCAAGGTGATGGTTGGAAGGTCCTTTTTGGCCACACTGAACCGGTTGAGTTGACACCAGGACGACAGCATTGGCCAACAGCAGTTGTTGGCTTGTCCAGGCAAAGCCCAGTCTCACCTTCCCAAGGATTGGGCTCGCAGGGAGTTGTTTTGTGAGCTGGTAGCTGTGTGTGATGGATGAGGGACAAGCTCTTCCTCTCCCAGAGACCTCGTAACTCCAACTCTGGAGTTGTTTGCTGTAGTTTCTCGTGCGCAGCTACGCTGAGATTTTTAAAAGAACAGGAAAAAAACAGATGTTGGAATCAGTGAGACGAGATTTACATATATAGAAGGACTAAAAAGCTTCATTTTTGTTTGGTTTTGCTCCTCTTTGTTTGCTTTCTTACTTTTCCTGAGTGTTTTCACATTAAAAATTCAAGATATGTCTGTCTTCTATTTTCTGGGAGGCTCGGAGGACATCTGGAGAACTTGTTAGGAGTTTGTTGTTTGAGACACGATTTCTTAGGAGGCTGAGGGGTAGCTCTGGCTGTTTGAAACCCCACTATTGGGGGCGGATCGTGTTGTCACCTCCTTTTTAAATGCTTATTTTGGAGAAGAGCTCGTGAGGGAGATGTCCTTGTTAAACCCCGCACCGTGAAATAATGGCTCGGAAAACCTCCAATTTGGGGGAACCTCTAATGAGCCGCCCCAGGAGGTAGAGCTCTGTTTTGTCTGAGGTAACGTGAAAAAAAGAAGAGGCAAGTCTAGTAGTGAAAACATTTTTTCACTTCAAAAAAATAAGAGCACAGGCGAGCTCAGACCCCGCTTGTCTGTATGCGCCGCTTGTAAGTCGGGGGAAGAAAAAAAAAAAAAGGCAGCACCCTGCTTTTTTCCATTAAGCTTCTTCTATAATGTATTAATAGAGAATTATATCCTCGCTATAGGATTATTAAAAAAGAAGGGAGATAAAAATGATAGAAATGAATCCGTGCGCTATTATGCGGATGACAATAGATACACTTAAGCCTTGCAGCCCTGACCTTGGCACATGTTTCATCTCAACTCGCAGAGAGGCTCAAATTGATATGCTGACACTTACCATTAATATGAAGAGCCATCATCTTCCCCCAAGAGCGTGAGGGGATGGGAAGGGTTTTGCCAGTGCTCCGAGGAGCAGGGAAGGGCCTCTTCCTGTCCCAGAGCAAACCTTTATGTCCCCTCTGTGATTTTTCTTTTATTTTTTTTAATTGAACCCCCTACAGAAGTTTCTGTGCAAGGTGTGTAGCTGGGTGCTGTCCTCTCTCACTGCCCTGTGCTCCCCACTTCGTCATAAACTGGTTTAACAAGGAAAAGCCCATTCAGATCTGTCCCATCTGCCACCTTAGCCATGCAAGAGGACCTCCCCTCCAGCTCCCCTCAGCTCATGGTGCATGGATATGCAGTCGATGGGTGCTAGCAAAAAGACTGTGGGAATGAATGAGAACAAAACTGAGTTATTTCCCCCCCATATGTGTAGCAAATTTGAGTCTTGCAACATCTGGAGGGAGGTGTGAACTTCCTCCCCCCTATGCTGTGCATCCCTTGCAGAAGCACAGCAGAGGTGATATCCATAGTCCTCATCCTCTCCTGCAGCATCTCTCCCATGACTCCTGGGGAGCCTGGATAGGGAAATTTGTTTTCTAGGAGGTTTCTCTTGTCTCTGTGATAGGAAGGAGGGCAGGTTGCTGCTGTGGACTTATGCCCACCACGAGTGGGAACAGGTCCATCGTGGACCTGCTAGAGCTGGATAGAGCTGACAGGTCCCTCTGCCTCCCAGGTATTCCAACGCTGGATGACTCTCCCAAGCTGGAGCTGCCAGACATCACTGCCATTTCCCACAGCCCACTGCTACCCACGTGGTGGAGGCAAAAGGTTTCCGCTCTCCTGTCCTTCCTCTAACCAAGTTTGTTTAGCCTTTAAGCTCCTGTGAGTATTGAGAGGGAGGAAGAGCTGTGTAATGTAGTGACAGCTCTGCTGTGTTCCTGCTAATGCAGATATCATTTGATCAGCACGATCCTCTGCAACCTCTTCTGAGGATTAATAATGAAGAACATTTTCCTGGAGTGAAACCTGAGGAGCAGCAGACTTGGTTAGCTGAGCTCTTCAGGTGGGAGCAGAACTTTCAGGAAAAGGGACTCATGGTGGGTGTTTCCTGGGGAGCTGAGCTCCTGAAATGTTGCCTGAGGAGGAGGAGAATGCAGCAAAGGCAGGGATACAAAGGAGAGAAGTGGAAGGCTGGCAGCTTTCCTTCCACTGGAGCAAAGAGCCTGTCCATGCCTCCCCATCACCTCACAAGGGGGGCTGGCTGTGGCACCTCCCCATCCCGCTGCTTTCAGGCATCTCCATGGGATGCTCTTGTGCTGCTGGTCACACGTGGCCAGCTCGAGACAGAGCATCCAATCTGGCCACAAAGGGATAAATGCAGCCTGGCTGGGAGGGCACACAGGAGGACTTCTCTCCAAAGCCCTCAGCGTGGCGGCTTAGCTGCCTCCAAACACTGCGTGTGCTTCTCTCATCCTTTCTTTGTCTCTCGTTTTATTTATAACTCCGGTTGGATTTTTTTAATTATTATTATGATTGCTCCTGCTGAGCTGTAAAGTCGGTGAGGAAAAAAGGAAGAAAAAAAAAAATACTAGGGCAGCCATATCAGGCAAATTGAACTGGCTTGTTATAATCTACTGCTGCTGCTGTACCCTTGGCTTTCCATGGCTCTCTCTCCATAGTCCCCATGTACATATAGATGCTCTCCCTCCTCTCAATTTCAGTGTCAAGAACTTTATTGGCATGACAAGATATAGTGTGTTGCTGGAGTTAATACAGTCTCAAGTGTGTATGTCTGGGAGAGGTTTTCACAGTGGTAATTGGGTTTTATACAGTGTGTCCAGTTCTATATTCGGTGGCTGAGGCGCAGCTATATCAGGAAGCCATTTCTGCCACCTCTGCTTGAATTATGCAGATGGTTTTTTTCCTCACTTCTAAGGGTGAAATAGAGGCAGTTGTGCAGCCAGTTTGACCTTACCCCCACTGCTGTGTGGCTGGAGGGGATCCCTTGGCTCAGCCTTGTAGGATGAAGCTGTGCTGGTGTTGCTGTCGTGCTCATTTCTGCTCCAGCCCCGCTGGCACCAGGATACCTTCCCATGGAAGCAGATCAAGGGCAACCAGTGGGGTTGGGCCTCCAGAGTGGATCCAGGAGTGTATTTACCCTCTGTGCTCAGATGTTGCTTGGTCCAGGTGCAGTCTGGGAGGCTGCTCTGAGAGAAGAGATGTCTCATCATAGAATTCTAGAATGGTTTGGGTTAGAAGGGACCTTAAAGCTCATCTTGTTCCAGGGGCCTGCCATGGGTAGAGAGACCTTCCACTAGACCAGGTTGCTCCAAACTCCATCCAACCTGGCCTTGGACATCTGTATGGCTGGGGCTTGCTCCCTTCTTCCCTGCCTTTGTGTTCTCCCTCCCCTGCCTTCCCCATACCTCCCCTTCCCATCCTCTTCCTTCCCCTCACTTTGTTCCCTATTTATTTCCCCACCTCGACATTTCCCTGTGTCCCTCCTTCACCCCACAGGGACATAACCTGGCCCCACATCCACAAACACCCGGACAGAGAGCAGGATGGCACATGGGCTGTTTGCAGAGCTAAGGGACAAATGGGACCGAGGACAGCCAGTCTGTGAGACAAGGAACCTTTGCTCCAAGAGGCGATGAAAGGCAGCAGAATTGGAAATTATTTTATTTCAATTAGATTTTAATTAGCTGCTGTCTCCCAGCCGCTGGATCAGTCGGCCAATAATTGAAAAGCAACAATATTTGCATGTGGCGCCTGGAAGAAAAGCTGTGTCTGATCTGTGGCAGGGAGGCTTTGGGGAGATAATTCCCAAGGTCAGCTGCTCCTCGCTGGTAGTTCAGCGTGGACAAGTTTCTTGCAAATAACCCACTGTAGCCTCACACTAATTTTACAGTAAATTAATGCCAAGCCGGCATTTGTATGGATTTAATTAGCAGGCAACACAAACTTTTATAAACCTTTTGCAGTGGCAATTTAAACCTGATTGCAAAGTTATTAAAGGCAGCCATGGCAGGCTGCTTCCAGGAGTCTGCAGGGACCTAAGGCAGGGGGGCTGCACGCTGTGTTGGTGCTGCTGGAGCTCTGTGTGCCATGGAAAACCAGGAGAAACCCTGCTGACTCGCTGGGGGTGGGATCAGGTGAGGGTTAGGGAGCGTCACCTGCCCGGTGTTTGCTCTGCAGCCGGAGCAGAGCCCTGCTGGTCATTCCTCCTGCATTCCCCAGCAGTTTGCGTCCTTCTAGGATGTCCTCTGGCTTTCAAATTGCTCTTTTGGCCATTTCCAGGCGGTTGCCGCCTGGTTTTTACAGTAGCTACAAATAGTTGGGAGGCAGCATAGCCCATAAAAGCCAACGCTCTCCCCCCCCCCAACCCAGGCAGAGCAGTTTACGAGCAGGTCTGTTGTCTGTGGCAGGATTGTGTCGCGTGGTCCCCCGAGGAGAGCTGCTGGAAATCACAAGATCATGAGTTTCACAGTCCATATCTATAGCTGGTGTCACAGATAATTAAAATAAGCGGGTTAGGAGCCTTGGCTGGGCGCGTGGATTACAGCTCCCGTATTTCAGGGTGGGCATGGGCGGCTCGGAGCATGGAAGAAATAACCCTGCAGCAGTTGGACGGGCTGGATGGCCGTGCTGAGGATATTAAAAAATATTTATACAGCCTGGAATGATGGGAGTCCTTTTGAAATGCCTGCAGAATGAGGCCATTTCTTATTTTGCAAATAATTGCATTTAAAATCTACCTATGTCTCTGTATGTATGTGTGCATATATAAGGGAAAATGCAGCTCTTGACAGAGCAGATTTAATTGCCAACCCGCCTTTGTAAGAAATGGGCAATTGCAGCTTTTAATTACGACCGAAGGGTTTGTCTGGTGAGTCCAGGACACCTCAGCAGTCAGGCAGAGAGATTCTGTCCTCCATCCTCCCCTCCTCACATGTTCCGAGGACAATGGCAAGTCATTAAGGGACTGTAATGGGAAAAGCCGTATCTAATGATTACATTCTCTTAGCGAGGCCGGGAGGGTGAGTAACCACCGGGGTACTTTCTCTTGCCTTTTCTCTTTGCTAATAGCCTTGCTGGAGCGGGTGGAGCCTGGCCCAGCTGCCGGGCTGCTGTCGGCTGTGCTTGGCTTCGGGTGCCGCGTGATTGAGTGCCCAGCCCTGTTCTGCTGTCTGTTGCACCGTGTAGATCTGGAGCCGCTCCACGGGCTTGCATTTGTCTGACATAAACGGGAGCAGAGCCTGGCCTGCTTCAGCTCCCTTCCCTGGTAGCTGGAAGAGAGCTCTGATTAATGATTGATTGCCGGTATTAATTTGCTGCGTGTAAGAGGTGTCCAAGGACAAGGCTGAAATGGCTCTTGTGTATCCAAGGGGAGCCAGGAGGAGCTGACGGCTTCAAGGGGAGCTGTGTGCTGGCAGACACCCTTCCAAGAGTGGCTGGGAAACACAAACCCCTTTGGGAAGGTTTTGATGTGGCTGGTTGGTGGCTGGGGAGTTATTCTGTCCTTAGCTCCTCTGTGCCTGTACCTGCCCTGGAGGCACAGCCTGGTTTTCAGAGGTGCTGTGCTGGTGTTTTTTTCCATGCAGATAGGAACTATTGGTGTCCAGCATCTTTAATGTGGGAATGAGATGTTCAAGGTAGGCTCTGAAACTCCAGATATGCTGGCACCAATGGGCAGGATGAAGATGGGGTGCTGGCATCTTTGGAGGAGCAATTTTTGAGGAGTTGTTCAGGAAGAACTCAGCATTTAATTGCTCTGGTCCTTGTAAAAGTGGCTGCAGTGACCCAGACCCTTATTGTTTCTGACTTGCTGGTCCCTTCTGCCTTGATCTGGATCAGGACAAGGTAGGAAAAAGGAAAGGGGAAAGGGAAGTGCTAAAAAAGTCATGAACACAAAGAATAGAAGATCTGAGAGATATTTCTAGATGGATGTGGGTAGGAAAACGAGAGAGAGAGAGAATAGTATTTGCATCTTGCAATTAAAATAAATCTGAACAGGAGAGGGGATGGCAGTGCTGAGTCTGTTGATGTGTCTGATGAAGCAGAGCTGATTCACCTGGAAGCTGACACAGCTGTGTTAACGTGCTGCAAACACCAGCTCCCTCCTGCCTGTGAGTCAGCCCCGATGGAGACCTGTCACCTGGGAGGTATAAAAGCTGCTGCCTCCCCTTTGACTGGAGATGGTTCCTTGCTGGGCTCCCACGCACGCACCCAGCTCCCGCTGCCAGCCAAAGGAGCAGCACCCACCGGGGCTTTACGTGGGCTCCATTAACTGTGTAAGCATTTCAATTGCCACCCATTACTTTGTTTTGCAGGATCTGGGCATGTGTGCAGAGGAGAGGGAGGAGGGAAGGGCGAGGATGTGACTTTGTGAGCGTAATGGCAGCGATTTACCCACTTGCTGTTTGGGGGAGCACAAGTGAGTTGGCAGGCAGGGGTCTGATCCTGCACAGAGCAGCAGCAGCACTGAAGGGGGGGATGAAAACTTTGGGAGCAGAGGCTTCTCACGCGCCCCCCACGCGCTCTAAAAATACCTGTCAGTAATCAAGCTCCTGCCGCTTGCCTTTGTGTCTCCCTTGCTGCTGGTCTCATCAGCCCCTCAGGTATAAATAGCAGCACTACTGATGGAGCCACTCGCTCTGTTTTTGGTGTCCCAAATGCTGTGGTGGCACTCAGCATGGGCACACAGATCCCTGGGATGGCACACAACCAGGAAGCCAGCTCTGGCACAGAACCTCCTGGGCAGGGGGGGACTTGGGCACCCACCCATGAGGCATTTGGTGGAAGAGATGCAGGGGTAGAAATGTAGTTATGTGTGTGTGCAGGGAACAGGGCTTGATGCTGCTCTTTGGGATCTTTCTGTTGCCTGAGCTAGAAAGGGCTGTCTGGTCTGTTGGATATTGTGGACTTGTGGAATGGTTTGTGTTGGAAGGGACCTTAAAGACCATCCGGTTCTCATCCCATCTCCCACTAGATCAGAACTTGCTCCCAAGCCCTGTCCAACCTGGCCTTGGACACTTCCAGGAATGGGGCAGCCACAGCTTCTCTGGCCAGGCTGTGCCAGGGCCTCACCACCCTCAAAGGGAAGAATTTCTTCCTGATAACTAACCTAAACCTACCCTCTTTCAGTTTAAAGCCATCAGTTCCCATTTCCCCATATTGTTTACACTCAGGGGCTTCAGCCCCCTGATACAGCTCTCAGAGCAGCTGGGGAGGGAAGGAGCAGATCTGCAGGCCAGCAGGGCTGGGTGTTTGTGTGGAGCCAAGCAGAGCTCCAGGAAAACCTCCCATGTGCTGCCCGTGGGACCCAGAGGCAAGAGAGGGAGATGCGTTCTCGTTTTTTTCCAAGATGTCAGAAGTTGTTACAGAAAAGAGCCCGATCGATTGCTCTCCGTGTCCACTGCTAGACAGAACAGGAAGGAATCGGATTAATTTGCAGGAGGGAAGATCAAGGTTAGATATTTGGGAATAGCAGTCTCAGCTGCAAGCATTGGAAAGCGCTGGTGGAGGATAGGATGGATTGGTGTGTCTCCTGACTGGGGGCTTTAGGAGCAAATCAGTGGTGGGGGAAGGGATGGGTCTAGCTGGTGCTGCTCCATGGTGGAGTCTGGGACTAAGTGGTGGCTTCCCAGTGTGATGCTGTCCCTCACCCCAGACACAGGCACAGTGAAGGAGGGGGCTGTGATACAGTGCTTATTAAGCAATTACTGGGGGAAGCAGAGAGGGTGTCTTCAAACTGGCTGCTGTGCAGATTTCCTGTGCTAACTGTCTCGCTGAAATCCAAATGTCATCAGTCATCAGCAGCTGAACAGCCTCTCCGAAACCTCCGAGTGGGACGTATGCACTGGTTCATTACAGCTGTCATCCTGCTGGTGCTTGGGTTTATTTGTGGCTCTGGTGTTGTGCACAGAGAGGCTCTGCTGTGCTTTTTGGACATGAACACTGGCTCCGGGGGCTGGGAGCTGCGAGAAGTTTCATCGCTTGCTCCGAAGGCAAAGGCTGTGTCAGCACCCACCACAGGTTCCTGAAGCCATGCAGGGTTGGAATCATAGAATGTTTTAGGTTGGAAAATACCTCTGAGATCATTGAGTCCAACTGTTACCCCAGCACTGCCAAGGCTACAACTAAACCATGTCCCAAAGTGCCACATCCACATGGCTTTGAAATCCCTCTAGGGATGGTGACTCTACCTGGGCAGCCTGTGCCCGGGCTTGACAACTCTTTTGGTGAAGAAATCTTTCCTAATATCTAATCTAACCCCCCCCTGGTGTTGCCCCAGCCCCTGTCTGCAAGCACCTGCCACATAGCAAAGGCAGCAACCTTAGTTACATCCTTCTTGCTCACTTTTTTGCCAGGACTTGGAGATGAGAACTTGGCAGAGGGATTGGATAAGAAGAGGTCAGGGTGGGTTTCCAAAGCTTCAATCCTTAAGGGAGCTGTGGCTTGGCTTTCTCCTATTCCCAGTGGTTGTTTGGAGCAGATGGGCAACCCTAGGGTGTCTCTTAGGGTAGATGTTCAGCTTACAGATGTGAAAGCAGCTCCATCACTTAATCAGAAGCTTTTCTGCCTCCAAGAAGGAATTTTGTGAGACCTGCCTGGGCAGCAGTCCCCTGCACCCAGATACTTGCCTGAAATCTTCCCCCATGGTCTTTGCAGGGTTAAAACATATTCCCCACTGCAGTCAGAGAGGGGATAAAATGTGGAGGCAGGGAAGAGGAAACCTAATGGGTAGGTAATTAAAGGACATGCCAGGGATAGATGGATGAATAGAGCAGAGGGAGGATGCGGAGGGGCTATAGAAACACATTAATACATGTATGAGGAAGGGAGAGATGGACGAGGAGATTAATTTATGATCGTTCCTGTCTATTATTATTCTGAGTCAGACACTCGGATCACATTTGGAAAGTCTCCAAACCTGCCCTGGTGCCATGAGGTTAATCCAAGGCCAGTGGCTCCTCTGAGATCCCCTGGACTCGGAGCCGGATTAGGGAAAGGCCAGCTGAAACCTAAGGTGGGCAGACAGGGGAGTGAGAGATAAGGGGGGCAGCAGGGTGGTTAGAGGCATTTGTGGCTGGAATTAGTGAGTTATGATACAGCCTGGCACCGGCTCAGGGTCATGAGAGCAGCGTTATCATCTGGGGTGGCGGCAGCAGAGAAGCCCAGGCTTCTTTCAGGAGAGAGAAAGCAGAACCTTGTTGTTTGTGTGATGGGATGAGGTGGGCTTTTAGTTGGTTGTGCTCCCTGCTTCCTGGGCTGGCTGGATTTGACCAGTGCATCTAAAAATCCCTCTCTGCTCAAGAGAGTGTATTTCAGCAGTTGGTGGCAAAGTAGGGTGATGGGAACCCTCTGCAGCCCAGGAGCTGCTGACTTCCTGCTTTGGGATTTTATAGGTTGAGTCTCAGGAGTTGGGGAGCGTTGAAGGACTTTGTAGACTGTGGGTCCCAAGCTAAGCCCACAGGGAGAGGTTATTTTGCTGTTTGCTGTAGCTTAGGGGAATAAGCTGCAGCGATGCCCGAGCAGGGATGTGGAACATTCCTGACTTCACTTCCTCACAGGTTACGTGCCACGGAATGACCCTTCCTCTTTGTTGAGGTTAAACAAGTTGCTCTCCAGCAGCTTCCTGCCTTGCCATTGTGGTTTCAGGGGAGGTCTGCAGCTGTGTGCTCCTCAAAGGGGGTTCAGCAGCTCAGGAGAGACGAGCAGTACTTCACAACAAGAAGGGGTGAGCCAGGAGACTTGTTGAAAACCGCAATCATTAGATGTGCTCCTCCTTGGAAACCTTCTGAGCGTTTCCTTTCTCTCACTCCTCGTCTGAAGCACAGCTTTTCTCTCCAGCTCTGCAGGCTGGGTGGGCTGAGCTGGATTTCCCTGTCAAATGATACAGATGGGGCAAAGGAAACCCCAACCAGACTGGAACAAGGCACCCCCTGGTCCACAGGCAGGGAAGGGAGTTGGGAAGGATGAGGGCGCATCGCTGTTTGTTTATTCCTTGCTTTAATAATCGGCTGATTAAGTTGCATTTTTATTTGGTTTCATTGGCAATCAGATTGAGAGCTGTAATATCCACTCACACCTCGTAATTACCATTAATTTCTCTCTTCCCCATGCAAGGCAAGGCTGGGGTTGGCAGAGGCAGTCAGGAGCGCAGGCGAGTCGGGTCCCAGCACTTGGCATATTTGATGAGCAGAGGCAGTACCCACTCCTTGGCCAGGGGCCGAGACGAGGAATCAGAGAGGAGGGAGGAAGGGTGAGGAACGGGGAAAAAAAATCCACCTTAAATCCCAGACAAAGGCAAACCCGGCAAAGTGTCGGAGTCAGCACAACAGGCTGTGCGAGTCTAATTACCATAACGATGTGAAAGAGCCCAATCAGCAATCTGGGGCTAATCTTTCATGTATTACAGGTCTCTCTTTCTGAGCGCTCCACAGCTAAATGCATTTTTAATGAAGATATTCCTAGACTCGCAGATAATTTCCCACTCTTTACAAGGAGGGTATCAGAGCTCATTAAGTGGGTTGTTCTTCTTTTTATATATATATATATGTATCTCTGTGTATGTGTGTGTGTATATATATATATATCCCAGTTGTTCAGGAGGCCAATGTTGGTGCTGGTGGCGGGAAAGGGAAGACATTCCCTATGGCAGGGAGGGAGGGATGTGGTGGGAGGACCAGCTCTCACTGGGAAAGTTTGTTGTCTCTGTCTCTTGTGGGTTTTCCCCTCCCTGGTACAGCCAGCATGCAATCAAATATAATAAAAAAATAGCAGGATTAGGGATTGGGGGGAGCAGACAGTGTTGGGATGGGGGTGCTCTGAAAAAGATGAGGTGAGGCCAAAGCCTCATACAGTTATTGCAGCCTCAGCTACGGCCGTTGAGGGACTATAATCGTATTATTGCTCCGATGGTGATTTCTCCTATCGCTTCCTAAAGTGCTGTCAGATGAAATCTGCTGGAAATTAAGGGAGAAGCTGTGTCTGGCCTACAGAGGATGAGATATTTGGGGAGGGAGCAGGGCTGTCTCCTCCCGCTCCCCAGGATCTCAGCAGAAGCTTTTGTGGGGAGCAGGAGGGGGGGAGGAAAACAGGGAGATTGCCTTTAAAGCCTCAGACAGCTGGCTCCTGACAGGAGGAGGACGCAGAGGGTGTGTTTCCAATTATCTCTGTAGATGGGGCTGAATCCCTAGAGGGGATGAGGAACCACAAGTCAAAATGAGATCGAGGAATTGCCAGAGAGAAACGGGAGTGCTGACGGGTCTAGTCCGGGAGGGGCCGGGGTGGGGAACGTCACAGTGCTCAATTATAACCTGCCCGAAGGGGAGAGGCTTTGAACTCGAGGGAAGAAGCACTTGCTGTGAGCCTGCAGGCAGGAGGGTGTCTGAAGTGTCTCCAATGCCGTTGGATTGCTGGGTTTTCTCCTGGGCTGTGCATTCCCGAGTCTTTGTCTGAGCCTCGGCAGCAGTGCTGGGGGCTCCTTCCTGCTTGGGGTTTAGCTTGTAAACCTAAAAATGGAAAGGCCTCTGGAGCATAAAACTCTTTGAATGCACCCTGGAGATGGGCTGGAGCAGAGATGTGTTAGGTCTGATACCTCACTTTCAAATATGAGCCTTGCAGGAGCTTGCTTTGGGCCATGGCTGAGCCACACTCAGTTCTTAGCTCTGGATGTTCGCTTTGGGTGGCCAAATTTCCTGCTCCCCTGGCACCTTCTTGCAGCTTGCAGGGAAGTTTGGTGTCTGCTTGAACTCATTTCTGGCCTCATTCCTTCTTGTTATTGGGGTTATAACCATATTGTGGAGTCCGGGGAATACAAGGGATAAAAAGCTTCTGTTAAGGCAGGAGCAGAGGTTTATGGAGAGAATGTGCTGGTGAGGGTAGTGGAAGCAGTTGCTTGTACTTCCTGAGGGAATTGTTTCCCTCCTTGGATTGTCCCAAGGAGTGCCCAGTGCAAGAACAAGTGGACACTGTGGCCAGCAAGGGGTTAAAGAGGGAGAGGAGCGGAAGGCGGACAGCAGAAATTTGCAGGGATGATAAACACCAGCAAGGATGATTTTCTCTCCATGGAACAGGCCATTGATCTGTGATTAGAGTAGCTGAAGCTTTTACAGTCAATCAGGTAGGAAATCGCATCATTGCAGGTTCAGAGGTCAGAGAAATTGGGGAGAGTAAGAGGAGAGAGGGAAGAGCTGCTGGAGCCTCTCAGAGAGGCTTGGAAAGTCCCCAGGTTGAGACAGTTGAGGCTTTCCTGACTTGTGCATTGAATACTGGTCTGGTGTCTTCTGTGCTGTGGGCAGCTTGTGGTGTCCAAAGCAGGGTCTGGAGTCACAGCAGTGACAGAGAGGTGGTCACTGCTTGGACCTCGAGGTGCTGCTGCTGGAGTGGACGTTAAAACTCACAATGGGCTGAGTTTTGTCCCAGGATTAGGCACGTGGAAACATCTCTCTGGTCCATTTGCTAATGCTGTCGGGCCCCAGAAACACTCCAAGCAATCCTTCAGAGTTTGTGCCTCTACTTGGAGATGTTCCTCGAGCTGGAGTCCTTCAAGCACTGGAATTTAGCTGGGGCTGGGCTAAAAATAGCTTGTGGAGCTGGTGCTCGTAATGCTGTGCTTTGATACTGCTCTGAGGAGTGAATAGATTATATGTGTGCTTTGGTGCCTGCTGTAAATAACTGGCTGCTGGAGCCAGGTGGGTATTATGGATTAATTCAGTAATTGGTCCATCTGGAGTGTCTACTTACAATATCAATTTTTCTGTGTGCCTCCTAATATCGTGAAAGGAGCTTTAGGAAGATTCGCACGAATAACCAGGAAGGGAAAACTGGGTTTTGCTCGTTTAGCAAGAGGGTGTGGAGAGGAAGGTCAGGAGATGAGCCACCAGGTAGGTTGGTAAAGGGTTACTCTCAGGCAGATCGATCACGTGTAATTTGGCCTTGCTCTGGGAGAAAAAGAAATAACAAAGGTAGGGCAGATTAAATAGAAGACAAAGGCAGAGCGTGTGATTACAGCCTCTCCTGTCCCGCTTTTCCCTCACCCTGTGACGGCAGCTGTACCTCTCATTTTCTGCCTGTTATTTTGTCTCTGGCCTCAGCCCCGTGGCTTCTCAGCGGGGTGTTTTAAAAATATGATATGATTCCGTTGCCTTCTGTGTTTGGAGACCCATAGCAGGCACTGACCTTTCAAGTCTCTTCATGATTAAAGCTCTTATTAATTTCCTGTGGGGCTGCAGACACTCTGAGGCAGTAAAGTGTTGGGAGTTCATTAACACGTGGGGCTTTAATTAGTCGGCAGGAAATCCCTCTCTGTCCCGATTTGACCAAGGAAAAAAGAGGAAGGATGAGTTAAAAAAAAAAAAAAAAAAGAGGAAGGATGGGTTAAAAAAAAAAGAAAGAAAAGAAAAAGGAGAGAAAATGATGTTGAAGTAAAAATAGTCGCTGCAAATGTCTTCACAGTAGGAATAGATTTCAAGGCTCACGATCTATTTATCAGGCACTTTAGACCTGTGTGCATGTTCCCCATACAAACCATCAGCCACGGCTCTTTACAGAGAGACGCGGGGAGAATCGTCCCAGTGGCACCCGGAGCAGTAAATAATAGTGGCAGGAAGGGAATGAGCAGAAGGGTCTGAAAAACAAGCCAAGCGAGCCTGTGCACAGCCTGGTGCTGCCATGGGGAGCGCTGCCCGTGCCAGTTCCACCCTCCCAAACTTCACCGGGGGTACTTTAGGGTTGCTGGGAAACCCAGAGCTTTGGTGAGGCGAGGCTCGATCCACGGGGCCACTGTGCACCCAGCATCTGCTTTAGAGCAGCTGCAGGTGGAGCAGAGCATGGCAGCACCCCAGAGGTGCTCAAGTCGTGGGAACCACCCCATCACCACGTGGCGCTCGTATTTATTTAAACCTCGGGTGGAATGATCTACGTTTGATTGCCCGGCTGATCTATTTGTGACAAGTGTTAAAACACATGTGCATTGATTTTTCGTTGAGGAGCGTATTTCTAAGGGTAATTTAATAGTGGTGTTGAGCATAGCTCTTGCTGGCCGGGGAGGAGGCGGAGGGGAGGGGAGGGGGGATTAGATGAAAAAGAAGAGAGAGACGCTAATGGCGTTTTCGCAGTGCAATTGCTTAGGTCAGTGAAAAGCTGTCACAGTTTAATGCACTCGCTTGTTGAGGATGTTATCATATACAGGATTAAGCCATTCCAAGACACGAAAACAAGAGCAGCTTGTTAGTGAGGGAAGCTGCTAAAGAGCTGCTGTTGCAAAGTTATGATCGCTGTGCGGAGGGAGTTACGTGGTGCCTCTCCCGCTGCCCTCCAGCTGCCGAGACTGCAGGGATGCTCTTGTCTTCTGGGACCAGCTGGTCTTCATCTCCCCTTTTCCTGGAGGAGCTGGTCTTTGGCATTTGGTCCTGGATCCTAAAGGTTCATTAGGTGATAGGTACAGGAAGGTCAGAGCCATGTGCATCTCTTGGCTTCAGGCTGAGACATCATGTTCTGACGTGCTTTGGTGTGGTGACCAACATCAGCAACTGAGTGTGGGGCTTTTCAGGTGTGTTCCCCATCTGCCAGGGAGAGCAAGTCCAGGATTCCCATGGTGTCTTCCCAGAGCCTTAGGAGGTTTGCTTTTTGGCTCCTGATGAGGAATAAAAGACTTTCTACCAGCCCATGCTAGGGTCTAAAAGTCAAACTGGGCTTTTGCAGATGAAATACTGTCCCTGGTCACATCTGTGCAGCCTCCTTGTCTCTTGAGGGGTTGCAAAGCCAATACTTGGATGGCAATAACACCGTTCATCACACAGTCAGGGGAGGCTCTGACTCCCTCCTTCCTGGCTGCATCAACACGGCTGACAGGAGCAGAAAGCATTACAAACTCATCTGTGTCACCCAAAATCAGCAGATCCAGCTCTGAATATGTGTGGGGAGTTTTGTGGAATAGGATGGAAAGGCTGTGCCATCTTCCTGTTGCCTCTTTTCATAGCCCGTTGTATTTTAGTCTATCCCCTTGTTACTATGTAAGCTCATCTCTACCATATGTAATATTTAGTTCTCCATCCACTCTAGTCTCAAATGTTGAAAACAATGGAGCATCTCCTCCTTCCTCCTGGGAGATGGTTGCACAGCCCTGTAGATCTTGGCATCAAGAACTTTTTCCATATTTATACTTGACCTAAATTCTCTCTCTCTTTCTCAAATAGCCAGTTTTTGCCCTCTGGCACCTATACCTCTTCTTTAGAGTTTTCACACTTGGAATACTTATGGTTGCAATAATACAGGTACCTTTATATGTATTTTAACCAGGCTATAAATCCTGCGAGTTGACAAGGTTATTGTTATCTGGCTTCTGCCATGACCCACTGTTAAAATACATGACATAAATTACACAGAACATATCATACAAGTCATTTTTCCTCGTATGAAGCCTGATAAATATTAATGACCCATTGCTGTAGCTTTGTGCTGTGCAAGTGTTGGAGTCAATGAGGTTGATCCAAGGCACGATAATTGCTGATGGACATGGACCCCAGGCAGCCACTGAATTAGCTCTCTCTCCAAGCACAATGCACTTCTGGAGCTCTCAATTGTGTCTCGAGAGGTTTAATTTCAGCCTCTGCTGTTTTAAACTCTGTATCATAGAGGGGATACCCAGGTTGGGTGAGACGAGTCAACCCAAAAACTCCCCCTGTGCTGATTTGTGTTCATCCTTGCCAAGGCAGTGCTGTGGATGTCACCTCTGTCCCCAGCCCCTTGTGCCCTTGGGAACCATCATTCCCCACCTGCCCTTATCTCCCCAGTCTGAATTTTCGGCGCCTGCCTCGCGAAAGTGGCGCTTGATCCGCTGGAAATGTGATTCCGGTCGGTGGCGTTGGCTCCGTCACGCTTATCAGAAATGCGTTATCAGGTGGGGATTAGACAGAACCTCGTGCTCCTCTTGCTGTCCATGCCAGGCGAATCATGAATAATGAAAATTCCCAGGACCAGAGACAAACACACTTGACAGGCAGGGAATTGCCAGCGCTGCCTTTCACTCACTTTAATGTGACAAATGTGGCTCCTTCAGAAATCTTTCCACTTCATTCACCGTGGCCTGGCTTCTTCTGCATTGTTTTTCCTTTCCTCCCCCCCACTCTGCCTTCTACCTACCCACTCCCCCAGCCTCTGAGCCCCTCTTCCATGGAGAAGGAAAGGGTGAGGGTGCATTCTGGTCACTCCTCACCCAACCTGCTGAGGACTGCTTCGTGTTCATGTAGGGAGCTGTGTGATTTGGGTCCTGTCTGCTTTGAACTTTGGTACTGAGCGTTTCTCCCCTGTTGGGAGTTAAGCTTTCATGGCAGAGACACAACCCCCACTTCTGCAGCCACAGTGAGTTTGGTGCAGGTGAGAGGAAGGGACTGTGTCTCCCAGTGCCTCAGCCCTACATCCTTCAGTGCTGACCTTCCCCAAACTTTATGGTTTCACTCCTTGCTCCCTCAGGCACTCTGGGCCTGTCCTGTGCTGCAGAGACCCCGGTTAACTCGAGCCCTTGCCCTTTTCTCAGGGTTGGTGGATGCTCAGTTTTACTCTGTCTCGTGCCATCAGCAGCATCTCTCTTACCTGCCCTTCCTCAGCCATGGAGAGATCATGCACTTCCCCAGGGCTGACCGTCCACTCATTTGGCTTTTCAAGAGTGTAACACAGGAGGACTGAGCTCCTTGTCACGGGCAGTGTAGGAATGGGAGCAGCAGGTCCTACTGCAGCGTTCCTAGGCTTAGGGAGAGGTTTCCTGCCATTGCTGTGCTCCATCTGCCTTGTGCCGTGTCTGTTCTGTATGATTCCCACGTATGGGCAGGAGGATGTGGGTTACATAGTGATGCAGAGCCTGGTGCAGGTGTCTGCGAGCGAGCTCTGGTTCTCCCAAGTCCCTGGATGTGCTGTAGCCTCCCCCAGGATGCTGTGGTTGACCCGTGGAGTAGAGCACTGGTCACAAAACGATGGGGTCACAGAGAAGGGATTTCCCCCTGCCCAGGTATGGGATTTTTCCTGTTGCTTGGGTCTGGCCTGCCTCTTGTCTCCTGTAAATCAACCGTGGCGATGCCATCTGTAAAGGCTGTCTACACGAGACACGACTCTGGCATCGGGAGGTTTTTTTTCCTGCAGTTGTCATCTAGAAGCAGGCAATAAATTTTATGGACCAGGGTTTATCGAGCACAGAGGATGAGGAATTGAGCTGCCTGGCTGGAATCTGATGCTGATGTTCTGAAGGGAACAAGCTCTTTCGGGCGAGTGCTTCGATCACTCACTGCCCACTTTCTGGAGGAAGTCAAATGACCGTGTCTCAAACTGGCACTTCCTTGGGGGAGCGGAGAACCCCAGTGCCAGCCATCACCCGCCTTTGCCTTGTCTGTCACGGGTGACATCTGTCTCTTTGCCAGCTCTTGCTCCTCCAAAAGGCATCCAGCCTGCTGCTGGGAGGGTGTCTTGGCTTGGCACTGGTGGTGACAGTCCCTCTTGACGCAGTTCTCTTCTTGGACGCGTCGCACAAACTCCGTGACTCCAGCTCTTCCCCCATCCATCCACCCGGCAGGGAGGGAAGGAGCTGTGAGCCCGCATCACATCTGCTGCGCAGTGTGAGGCTCTGCCAGCGAGATTCCTGCTAATTAATGTCAAACTTATTTTAGCAAATAATGCACATTATCTCGTCCTGGGGAAGGGGTTGGTGCCAGCAGCGATCGCGGTGGCTTTGGAGGAGATGCAGCTTCAAAGCGCTGGGATTTGAGCTCAGGAGGGGGGAGTGTGCTGGGGAGTGGGGAAGACAGGGTTTGTTCCACAGCATGAAAATGGTCCTGGGCTTTCGTGTCTGGACCCTTGGCCAAAGATGTATTCACAGGATCGTAGAATGGCCTGTATTGGAAGGGACCTTAAAGACCATCTCATTCCAACCCTCTGCCGCCGGCAGGGACACCTTCCACTATCCCAGGTTGCTCCAAGCCCCATCCAGCCTGGCCTTGGATACTTCCAGGGGTGGGGCAACCACAGCTTCTCTGGGCAACCTGTGCCAGGGCCTCCCCACCCTCACAGTAAAGAATTTTTTCCTAATATCTAATCAGAGCCTACTCTCTGTCAGTTTGAAACCATTCCCCCTTGTCCTGTCATTTCCTATAAGAAGTCCCTCTCCTTCTTTCTTATAGACTCCCTTCAGTCCTGGCCATACTTCCACACTTGAGAAACCTGTTTGTGCCACTGGCTCAGGCAAGAACAGACTGGAGTTTCGAAGCCCCCTCTTTCACATGGGTTGTGCTCCTTTGGTCTTTTCTGTAGCAAGAGTTTTACTCTTGCTTTTCTCTTGAAGCACAGTAGTTGGTGCTTGTGGGGGGATTTTGCAAAGCACACGTTGTTGACCACTATCCCAGTTCCCCAGCTCTCAGAGAGCAGAGATGAGCTGGTGATTTATTGTTAAGGCCAGAAGAAGAGAACTCGGTGTCTGCCAACGCTCGCAGGGGTGCTGCTGTAAGCTGAGACAGCTCACCTGTTTTAGCAGAGCCAATATTTCAGAGATTGCCACTGTTATCATCCCCATTTTTCATATGACTCAGTTGAGGCACGGGGAGAAAACAAGCACATAGATAACAGAGAGCCAAAAAATAGCCAGATGTCCTGGCACCGAGTCCTGGGATTGAACTGTTTGGACTGTTAGGCCTCTTTGAAGGCATCTGAAGGGACCTCCCTTCTCCTTGTTCTGTGCCAAAGCTATTTGTGCCACTTTGTGCCTTCACTGGAGTCTGAGTGTGATTTTATCCATAGGCTTTTAGAGGAGTTAGGTCCTCCTATAGGTCTAACACCACATTATAGAATCATAGAATGGTTTGGGTTGGAAGGGACCTTCAAGCCCATCCAGTTCCAACCCCCTGCCACGAGCAGGGACATCTTCCACTATCCCAGGTTGCTCCAAGCCCCATCCAGCCTGGCCTTGGATACTTCCAGGGATGGGGCAGCCACAGCTTCTCTGGGCAACCTGTGCCAGGGCCTCTCCACCCTCAATGTAAAGAATTTTTTCAACATATCAGACCTAAATTTCCCCTCTTTGGGTTTGAAAAATTGAAATATCTTTAATAAATTTCTTTAATTCTGGACTCCTTGTGCCTTATGGGGCAGTTGCAGTCGAAATTAATGGAATTTATTTACTCTCATTAATGGCAATTCCCATTATTGTGCTATTTTTGTATAAACTGTCCTGAAGGTCATGAACGAGGCCAGGTGACCACTCCAGGCAAAGCAGTGTCCTGGGATAATCCCCTGCAGGACACACTCTAGCTGGAGGCACAGGGAGAGCTGTGGGAAAGCTGAGGAAATCTGGGACTAGAGCTTGGAAGAAAATTTCTTTCTGAGCATCTTTTCCCCAACAGAAAAAGTCTGCCTTTGTCAAGAGAGACTCTGACGTGGGAAACATCTGTTCTGTGCTAAAAAAAGGGGAAAAGGCGGAGAGAAGGAAAAACTCTAGAATATGATTCCCCCCTCCCCCTGCTTGTTAACCAGCAAAATGGAAACAAAAGAATAATTGTGAGCATATGGGGTGAAAAAAATAATTAATAAACAGGCGAATAAAGTAAAATGATGTTCTGGCTAGGCAGCTTTTTGGGGGGTTTTGTTTCGTTTGTGGATGTTCTAATTGGTGGGGGTGGGGATAATGTGTCTGGACTATGTACTGTCAGTAAAACAGGCAAAGAGAGATCAATTAGGTGAAATTAGTTGTGACACGTAGGCTGGGCATGGAAACAGCGCTGGGAATTTGGAGCCTGGGCTGAAAGAGGGGTGGCACTCCCCCACCTGCCGGGTCGCAGGTTGTCCGTGCAGCCCGAAATCAGCCCTCCTTGCACGGTGTGACTCTTGGGGTTGTCCTGTGCAGGGCTGAGTTAGACTCGATGATCCCTGTGGGTCTCTTCTAACTCAGCACATTCTCTGAACTGCCCCCCTGCTCGCCCTGCCCGGGGTGTGAGCCCCTCACAGTCCCTCAGGGTGGAGCAGAGCTGGCTCTCGGGCAGGGAGGGGGCGAGCACAGAGCGGCCCCTGCTTGGAGCCTCGCGTGAGAGAGGAGCACTAGACGTGGAGTACTCTTAGCAGATGCCACAGCTGAACTTTCTGCCTCACTTGAAGCGAGCAGTGTGATTTCTCCACAGTCTTAGAGGAGGGGGGTTGAGTGAAGGCAAGAGCAGGAGCTGCGATCTCGCGTAAGTGATAGCACGTCAGGCGGAAATTAAATGCTGCTTCAACTTCTCCCAGCCTGCTGCTTGAGCAGTGCCTGGGGATCATCTCCCCCTTGCTTTGCTGGGCTTGTCTTTCCCCAGGTTGATGTCGCTCTGTGCGTGCCCAGCCAGGGATGGGAGTGGTGGTGGCAGTGGGGACAAGGGGTTGTGTTTGATCCAGGGTTTGGTGGAAGCGCTTCCCGCTCGCCTGCTGTGCTGATGCACCAGTTTGTCTCTGTCCCTTCTCCCCCTGACAAAGTGGCCCTCTGTTTCAGTCAGAGTAGGAATCTGTCTTCATAGCTTGAGAGGACAGAGGGAAAGGCAAACAGCTCAAAGCCTGCAGGAGGCAGGTATGACGTGATAGGCCTCCCTGAATTTAAACATGACAGTGACAGCCATCAGAGGGATGGCCTTTGACAACTGGGAGCTGAACCCCTGTCACGTCTGCCCAGCCCCCTTAGTCCTTGATCCAGGTCTCCCAAGAAACCAAGGAACAATACCAATTTCCCCACATGCCTTGCCATCCCCCCTGGTGAGTTCTCCTCCCTGGAACCTCCACTCTCCAAGTCTTAGCTCCATTCCTGGCTTTGCGAGGCTTCCTGTTGGGATCATGGGCTTGGGACTGTCTCCCATCCCAGGGGCTGGAGACTTGCCTCTGGCCACCTGGCACGCTTGCCTTTGGAGTTGCAGCCTCTCCTGCTCATTAGCTCATAAATAATATGGACCAGCAGTGTTCAGTGCTAATTAATTTTGTGAACTGAACCAGGGTGAATGGGGTAATTGCCCGTGGCGCATGTGGGCCGTCAGGTGAGCCCTCCTGCTTTTGCCCTCCTTGTTTACCAGCTCATCCCTGTTTATTTTAAGAAGCATTTGGTCCCTTCTCCATGTGCAGAAGAAGAACCATGTGATCCAACCCAGAGAGAGCGCAGCAGGCGCTGAATATTAAATTAAAACACATCCTTGCTTATACACAAAAAAAAAGCCCAAGCTGGAAAGGTTAAGAGCTAACAGAGATCCTCAGAACAGGCTCTGTCTGTTTGGAATGAATTAATCAGACCATTAAACAGATCTTTTAATCTAAAGTATCCCTTTCATTTCAGTACTCTGTAAAACAAAGTGACTGGAGTATTGAGGAAAGAGTTTGCCATCACTGTGCCTTATTTGTATTAGGGAGGTAGGTGGTGCTGTGTTTTTTTTCTCTTTTTTTCCTCTTTTAGAAACAAAAGCAGGGTTAGGAAGATGAGCTGGGACGAAGTGGGCATGGGAAGGGATGGAGTTCCCAGGGTTCACGAGGTGTTACATCATCACAGGCAAAGAGCATTTCTTTGTCTCAAGGAGTAGAAGTGGCTCAGGAATTGGCAACATCTGAACTGGAGGTGAATAATACATGGAAAGTACGGGGTTCCAAAGTCTTGGGATGGCGAGGCCGGAGCAGGGAAGACACTGAGTGTTATTGAGGTCATGGAGCCCAGAACAAATAGGAAAGTTGCTCCTGCAAGGGCTTAAAGGAGCTTATTAGATGGGGCTGAGGAATCCTGGAGGGGCAGGTAGATGCTCAGGGATCTCAACTGCAAAGTGTGCCACAGACTTTCTTCAGGCAGGAGACTGAGCATCCTGCCCAGGAAGGGTCTATGAGGATGGAGGTGTGGCAAAGCACTCAGAAAGTGTGTGCACTACCTTGGACAACTTATGGTTTGCAAGACAGTCACCTTTCTGAAGTGCTGAGCTGCACTGAGGCCTCTCAAGTTGAGTTTTTAAAGGCATTTGTGAAGTTGGTGGTGCTTTTAAGCTTCCCATTGGCTCAGCTGGTAACCACAGCTTTAATGTCCAGCTCTTTGGGGTGGCACTAAAAGCAGCTCAAAACTCTCAGGGCATGCACTCTTCACCCTCTTCTTTACCCTTCAAACAGTGCCTGATGGGATTTTTAAAACCTTTACTCCTTTTTTTTTTTTTTCCCCAGCTGAATCTGTGCAGGGCTGTTGGGAGGACCTAACTTAGGAAAGAACTCTGGGCCCAACTGGTGTACCTCCCACCCCCAGCCCCATATTTTGGTCCTTGCCCTGGTTGGTGCAAGGGCAAACGTTTGAGCAGATGTTACTATCACCCTCACATCTGGTAGAGATAAAGGGAAGGCAAACCCAGGTAAAATCAGGCAATCCTGTTGCAAAATCAAATGTATCCTCTTTTCTTTTTTTTTTCCCCTCCTTATTATTTTTTTCCTCCCTTTTTAATACACTCTTCAAAGCTTGCTAAGATTAAGTGCGCGATTTATCTCCGCCAAGTTTGAATTTTAAAAGGAACAGCCAACTGTGTGATCGTATTATTAATATTTATACCTCGTCACAGAAATGTTGACAGATTAATTATGCAATATGGTATAAAAATCAGCAGGCAGCGTGGGAGGGCGGTGGCAAAGTTCATGTATTAATAACACAGCGGGGTGGCTCGCACGCTCCCCGTGTGGCTCCCTGCTATCAGCACTGCATCCCGTGTTCATCCCAGGCACCTTCCTCCCATGCGAGGGTGAGGATGCTGGCAGTGAGAAGGGAAAGGCAAATGGCAAAGTTTCCAGGATCCCAGGTGCCCTGGGAGCCTTCGTGGGGCCAGGGAGGGGCATGAGGGTTCACAACACAACCGTTCTTGATCTGGTTTTGGCTTGAAGAGCAGCAAGAGGAGACTTTGTGCAGCAGAGGCTCCGAATCAGGAGTTGGGGGTTTGCTCTGAAGTTGTGGCTTTTGTCCCTGTCTCGTCCTCCCACCTCACTAATTTGCCCTTCTTTAACAAGTGGTGTCAGCCCCTCTTGCCAAAATTGCTTCTCCCTCACATGTCCATGGTGGAGGCTTCAGTGCCTTCTTTTTAGGTCTTGACCAGCACCAGGCACATTGGAGAAAGTTTTAAATCGTCTTTAGTGGACAAAGATGAGATGGATGGTTGTACAGGGAGACGCTTTTCCTTCCCCAAGAGGCCAACTCAGGTCATCGGGTGCAGCGTCCGAGAGATTTATATATGGGGAAAAATGGGAAATGAGAATTGTGTGAGCCCCAGGGGTGGGAGCAGAGTCATCTGAGAGCTCCCCTGTCTTGTTTGCTGTCCAGCCCTGGCCAGGGAATTTAAGTAGATGTTGTTGAGAAGCATCCAGGGAGTGTTACCTGTCAGGATCTCTCCTCTGGGAGATGTTGTGCATCCGGTGAGCCTGGTCATGCCCTGGGGCCTCTCTATCCATTGGCATCCGCTTTGATGACACGGATGTTAAATGAAGATGGGGTGTGTGGATGATTCATACCAGCCAGCCCGGCTGGACAACAGGAGCCTGTGGCTGGGAATGAATCCTTCAACCTGGAGCCGATGACGTTTGCCATCGGCAGAGCTGCCTGTGCAGCTGGCACAGCTCACGCTGTCCCTCCGGTCACCCTCGGGGTGAAGAAAAGCTCGCCCTCCCAAAGCCCTCTGGGGTTGCTATTTCCATCCCAGCCTCTCTGTGCCTAAGTGCTGCTCATTTTGATTTTTTTGTTAATGAATCTTTTTCCTCAGCGTGTCTCAGGGGGGTGTTTTGTATGAAACGTTTTGCCTGATCCTTCTCGAATAATTTCAAGCAGCGTCAGGGTCGGGCTGTGGGGATGTACTTAGGTTGGTTAGAGGGTTCTTGTCATAGAAGCCCTGGGTTTTGGAGAGGCAGCAAAGTACATCTCTCCCTCCTGCTCTCCTCTTATGTCCCACTCCTGTTTGGCCCTAGCGCAGCCTCTTCCATAAAAAACCCCATCCATGTGTGGCCATGCTGTGGAGAACAGCCTTTGGGGAGATCTGCAGAGGCATTTCAAGACACATATCCCAGTTCCAGGGAGGTGTTTAACCTGTCAGGCAACAGAGAAAATCGTTTAAGGTGGCTTTTGAAAGCCTTTCCGAGGATTTGGCTTCTCAATTTCCATTCAAATGAACTTTCCCTCTTCCCATGTGTGAAGCTTCCCAATGCCTCTTTTTACAGCCTTAGCCTTTCAATCTTAATTAAAAAAAATGGAAAGAACAAAGGCACAATTGAGCAAAGCACTTCAGCGAACGGTTGAAGTAACAGATTTTCCTGGGCTTTCAGTGCAGGCTTAGAGGTGTTTCAGGACTTTGCTCCGTGAAATTGGGGTCCTAAGGCTAGTGGTGAAAATCCCACCAGCTTTTTCACCCCCAGAAGCAAGACCACACTGATGGGAAATGTTTTGATCCACCCAGAGCAGGTTCTCATCTCAGAAACCTGAGGTATGAAGGATTTTTCCCCCCCATTTTTAAGGGTTTCTTTCCTAATTGGGGTAGAAACAAAGACAGAAAGCCTCGGAGTTGTTCGGAAAATGAGTTTTCTGCTAATGGCAAAGTTGATCTCCGTCAGGGCAGCCAGGCAAGATTTGTCAGCATTATCTGTCAGATGCATGGAGAGCCCTTAAGTAGATGGGAATCTGGAAACGCGAAGGATTGGCTATTAGCGAATGGAAATTGGGAGCAAGGTGTGAGGGGAATGGCAAGGAAAGTCCAAAATGCCAGCGGACAGAGCCGTCCCCTGCAGCTTCCCGATCGGAGCTGGATCTTCCTCCAAGTTCCCTCCCGCCTTTCCGGATGATAAACGTTGGATAATTGATTTATTCCGGCCGTGCCCCACCTGGCTCTGTGCTTGCCCCGCTTCCCCCGAGCGCCCGCGGTCGCTTTCCCGGCCCCGCTCGGCCGCTCTCCCACCACGCCAGGACACGGTGGCTTGGCAGGGAGCAGATGGACAACCCATCTTGGAGACATGGAGTGCAGCAGGCTTAGTGCTGAGCTCTTTGGAGGCTGACGGCTCCCGAGAGCCCGGCAGGGCGCAGGGAGCATTCGGGGAGAGGGCTGCTTGTCGGTGGGAAGGCGACTTTTTGCTGGCTGAAGGTCCTTTTTCCAAGTAGCCCTCAAGGTTAAAGTTGGATGCTCCTTCCAGATGGTCTCCATCTGATGCATCTCATTACGGGGTTGAGCTGCCTCGCATTCCCGGCCTCCCAGTGCCAAGAATAACAAGGAATGGGAGCCAGCAACAGCGATTGCTGCTGTTAGAAGGGCATAAGAGGATTTAAGGGTCAAGACAAGACCATATGGCCCATCAAGGTCCCGTCGTAACAACCCGGAGGAATATCAGACAACTTGTGTTCGTGATCACCCTTCCTGCCTCCTCTCAAGGCTGTTTGCCGTAACCTTTCTGAGATCAGATCCCTGGCTCCATCTTGCTCTAATTTATGCCCTAAGCTGCTTTCCAGCGCCCTTTGGGTCCCCTCATGGTGTGTCCTCCCTAAAGGGCAGGCAGGAGGAGCAGAGGCATCCTGGGGCCTGTGGCTGTGGGTTCAGTCCTTCTGTCACCATTCCTGGTTTAGGGAAAGCCAGTATGGCAGAAATGTGAAATGGGGTGTCGTGCGGGAGCCCTTTTGGCACCCAAGGGTGTGCTGGAGCATTTACTGCTCCTGCCAGGATTTCTCATTCTTGGATTAGTCTGAAGTGGCCTCTTGGCATTATTGATGGCTCACCCCTCTGCTGCCTCCAGCCCCTTCTGCCCTCAGCCAGCCCAAATGCTAAGTTAGATAAGCCGCATCTGGATGGTCTTTTCTTGAGATTTAGGTGCATCTGGAGTGTGCTCAGCCTGTTGTCTTCTCCAAATAGTCTGGGGCTCCCCTGTGGGCTCTCAGCCTTCCTGTACCAATTTCTGATACGGATATCAGCTGCCAAAATTACCACTCCTTTCTGTGGAGGGTGTGCTTTCAGGGCAGGAGGGACCCCAGCCCTCGGCTGGGAGAAGGGTCTGTCTGTGTCCCATCACTCGGAGTCCAAGGTGAGGTGAAGCATCTCAGCACAACTGATCAGAGTGCTGTGGCTGCACTGATAGATCTGTGTTTCTGAGAGCGGAGTCGATGCTTTCTCGAAGTGTCAGCACGGGGCTTGGCAGGCACCGACGCTCCCGTTCCCAAGGCTTTTCCCCAATAGGCGTGTGTAGGATTGTGTGGGCAGCCACACCTTGGGGCTGTGGCTCCTCGCCCCAGCTCCACGTCTCTGTCCCCCTTTGGAGCCGCCGTTCCCTGCTCAGCACTTGTCCCTCAGTCCATTTGCCCGAGGGAACACTTACAGCGCTGACCTTAAAGAGCAATTTCGGGCAGGCACCGAGCAGCTCAATTGTTCATAAACCTGACATTTATGTCTCGGAGATTCTTCCTCCGCAGGCTGCACTGCTCTTTATGATTTTATCAAATAAAATGCCCCTTCGCCCCCAACCAACCTCTTCCTCCTTCCCTGATGTTTTTGCTGGGCAATCTTTGCAAATGGAGGGCTTGAAGGCGGCTGCTTGTCCTTAATGGCGTGGCCCGGAGAGGGTTATGGAAATGGTTGTGCAGGCATTAGCGAGCGTGGATGGGCAGGACTGAGCTCTGGTCCTCTAATGTTGGTAATTACTGAGCAGGGATTAGGGACTGCACTGCGCACACACAGAGAAACGGAGTATTAAAAGCAAACAGATCAAACTACCTGATGGACCCTGAAAGTTTATTCCTGTGATTTTTTTTTTCACTGCTCCTCTGAAACGCTTCCTGGGCTTTCAGATCAGTTCCCTGCCTGTCACGGGGATGAAATGCTGGTTACGTGGTGGGTTTGGAAGGAGCACTGTGGTGTCATCCTAAAATAGCTGCTAACCGGGAGGGGGGCAGGGTGACTACCAGGATGCAGGAGTGCATCTTCAGCTTCCTGCTTCCCATACAGAGCTGGAGCAAAGGCAGCAGCGTGGCCAGAGGTACCTGTGTGAGAGCAGCCACAGTCCAGTCCTGACACAGTGGGGACAACAGTGACCTGTGACAAGGTGCTCTGCTCAAGAGTTGCCCAGAGAAGCTGTGGATGCCTCATCCGTGGAAGTTTTAAGGGCAGGTTGGATGGGGCTGGTGTTCCTTGTGATTAGGGGCAAATAGTAATTCCTTACTAGTAGTAGTACTGATTAACTACTCAGAAAGGGAGGATCAAAGACCAGATCATGAGGTGGGGGACAAAGATCATGGATTTTGGTTAGTTGACTGAAGTTTTGGATTATTTGAGCAACCTGGTCTAGTGGAAGGTGTCCCTGCCCATGGAAGGAGCTTGGAACTAGGTGATCTTTAAGGGCCCTTCCAACCCAAACCATTCTGAGATTGTGATTTCTCTGATTCTGTGATCTCCCCTCCCTCTGTGCTGATTATGTGCCCCAGCTCCTTCCTACTCACCATGCAAGGACACACCCACTGGGTGAACAAACACCTCTTAACTCTGCTGACCAGGGCATCTCCTATCTGGTCTATTCCTATCAACTCCACACGGAGAGCTTGCTACCCTGGAAGTGTTAATTAACTTCCCCCTCTCCTCCCTCCCATTATTTTTCCACCTCGCTCTTCAGAAGGTCTCTGAACCAGGAGATCAATGCCTCCTGCTAATCCGCTCTTCAGCAGCTTAGAGAGGCACCACGGAATACTCCTGTTTAATTCTCCTCTAACACCTTTGCTAATCATCCTTTCCAGCCCCAGAGCCCCAGGCAGGCGGTGAGGGGAGCGCAGCAGGCGCTCATTTACACCCGGCACGGAGACCCGGCAGGACACGCGTGCCGTGGTGGGGAGAGCAGGGGTGGAAGGGGGCAAGGCAGCGGGAGAGATCCCTTGGGATGAGAAACATGGCATCAGCGTGCCAACCATTTGAATGCTCTTGGAATCATAGAATCGTTTAGGTTGGAAAAGAACTCCTGCTGCTTCCCAGTGGTGTTGCTTCCTGTCTTGTCCTCTCCCCTGTGTGCTGGAGATCCGGGTTGTGCTGTGAAACTGTGTGAGTAGTAATGATAAATGTTCCTCTTGGCCTTTCTGCATAGTGCCCTGGAGACTGTAAAGACTTGTTAAACCCCCAAATTCTGGGATCTGAACTGAGCTGTCTCTCTTAGTGGTCTTCACCGTGAGCAGGGAGGTGTGGGAGGACCCAGGAGTGTGCAGTCACCTCCCACATCCTGCCATGGGCTTCTGTAGCACAGCCTTATACAGAGGTTCATGGAGTTGTTAAGATTGGAAAAGATCTCTAAGATGGAGTCCAACTGTCCTCAGACTTTTTGACTGAGTTTATCAGAGGGCTGTGGGCATTGGGAGCTTTGCCATTGCCCTCCCAGCTTCTTGGCAGCCTGTGCTGTGGCCATCCTTCCTTCCAGGGGGGAGCAAGCATTTTCTGGGGTCACTTGGCTTTGATTCACCCCAGGGCTGTTTAAACAGCCCAGGGTCACTCCAAGGGTCAGACAGGGTCACCCATGGGTGACATTTGTGCTTTGACTTGTTGGCCCATATTGGACAAGTTGACCAGAGGCTGTGTCTCCTCTGTGGAGAACACAGTGGCCTGGATTTAGCTGTGAGGACCTTACCAAGCCTTTCCATCTCAGATTGCTATGATCCACCTAAATGACTGTGAGCAAAAAACCCACGTGGAAATGAGAGTGCATGCTAATGAGTTGTGTTGCCAGAACCAGAAGGAACCAACTCTTCAGGGAGTTGGTACTTTTATTTATTTTTTTCTCCCTGCTACCCAAGTTCAATAGCAGCGAATTGCATATTTCTCTGAGGCTTCTCAACAAACAATTTACAGTGTAAATATATTTGTTGGCATGCAAATCACTCTGCATTATGAGTCTTGATTAATATTATAATGTGTTGATGAAAGCCTCTAAGTGCTTCTTGGAACTAGGGTTCCTGACAAAGATCAGCTGTTTGGGTGCCCAGTGTTTGTGAAACATTAGATTAGGGTGATTTTTTCCTTTGTTTTTGTTTTTTCCCCCCATGTGTGTTGTTTAATGGGCTGTTTCTTTCCCCCCACCGTCTGTTTAAGATGCTGAGTGCAAAGTGGCAGTGGCTCTTCAAACCAGGCAATTAATTATACAATCAAGCTCTTCCCCACACTCCTCACCCCCCTAGGAGGGATGCTGCTGCGGGGGTGGTCCTCAGCCCCTGCTCCTGCAGATGCTGGGGAGGGACAGGATAAAGGATACAGGGTTATTCACAATTCCTGTCTGTGCTGGGTAGCTGGGTTGGATGCTTGGATCAGTGAATCCTTGTGTAGACAGAGCTGCTCAATGAGACTTGATGGCCTCTGGAGCCATTCCTGGGGGCTTTCTTCCCCTGGAGCCTCTCTGCTGTGGAAGAAGGTTTGGGCTCAGTCCCTCAAACTGAGCACCACGAGGCTCCTTTCCCTCATTTCCCAGTACTTTCTGGGGCTGTTTTGATGTTTCACCTTCCCTGCTGGGACAGTGCCACAAAGCACCAAAGGGTGCTCAGTGACCCCATCCCACCTTCACTGCCCTTCCCCCTGGCTACATCCCCAGCTCCATCCTTCCTGACAGCTCCTGAAGCACCTGGAAAACCCACCTTTCCCTCTTCCACCCCATCCTCCTCACCCAAAGTGGAGTGCTCTGGGTGCTGTGTCACCCCTGGGGAAGAGGATGCGTTTCCAGCCCCTCTCTGGCATTTGCTGGCGGAGACAGGACAGTGTGGCAGTGACAGGTTTTGGGAGCGTTTATGTCAGCTGCTCTTACTGCTATTTTCCTTCTAACCTTTGGATCTGAGCTCCCAAAGGTGTCAGGACAAATGCCACTCGCATCAGCGTGGATGTGCCAGGAGATGATGCCCAGGCAGGCAGGAACAGGGAGAAAAGGCAAGAAGGGAATAATAACCCTGTTTAGCAGGCGGCGGAGCAGGGTTTAGTGACAGCCTCAAGTTTTGATCTTTGTTAACTGCTGTTTTGCTCAGAGACTGACAGGGAGCACCATGAAATGTGGAGTGTTCTGCTTGTACCACTCCGGAGAGCTGTGCAGGTCGTGATGGCTCCGCTGTGACATTCCAGGCAGGAAGCACGGGGCTCCCCTGCCTCAGGAATGGCCTGATTTGGGGCAGCATCTCCCCTTTCAGCAGCTTCCTGTGCTCGAGCCAGCCTGTGGATTTGCTCCCCTCTGCTTCTCTGCGATCCCAAGCGGTCTTCTGCCATGGCTTGTGGTTCATCTGCCCGTCCCCAGGGAGAGCAGGGTGGCACAGCCCTGCTCATTGCCCTCCGAGCGTGGCAGGTCATGCAGAGGTCTTGGAGTTGGAGCTGAGCAGGGAAAACACAGACACCTAAAGGAGAGATGGAGAGAAGGAGGGGGGAAAGAGTGACGAGCACACGTGCTTTAAAAGAACATATTGCCTTTTTTTCCCCCTTTCCTTTTCTTTTTTTTCTGAAAGCAGCTGTGCCTTTTTCCAGCACTTTTAACTGGTTGCCAGGGAAACAGAGCAAGGGAGAGTGGAAAGGTTAGATGGATATTGGACGAGGCTAATGCACTTGTTTCAACCAAGAATTGACAGGTGCTTAGGACACCGAAGGTCCTGATAACTCCTCATTTGTACAACTCCTTTGCAGAGCCTCGAGTACCTCCCTACCGCCGTTAATTGTGTTTTAATCATTTGCAAATTATAATCCATCTCCATCAGGGGATCTCTAATGGTGGCTTTATGGAGCGCGTCCGCATGTTCCTCAGCTCTTCTGGGATACTGGGGATGAAATATTGGGCACCTTGGGCCTTGTTGGTATGGGTGGTCTGGCTTGTAGGGAGTTGGATTCCAGTGGAGGTCCCGCTGGAAAAGGTGGGAATTGCAGCTGGGTGGGCCAGCCATGCTGGGAGAAGCGCTGGAGGGAGCTGTGTGAGTTTGGCTGGCTGTTCCTGCCAGCAAGGGGGTGGCACGGGACAGGTGGTGATGCACAAGTCCAGTGGGAGCATCCCCTTACCCACCTGCTCATCCCTAACCCTCTGGGGTGTTGGCAGAGTTCTTGGCATCTCCCTGCCCACTGGCAGCTCCTGTCCAGCCCCACGGGGCTGTTGGGACCCACGGTCCTTGGGATGTTTTGCAGCTCCACTTGGCTTCTTCACCTTCCTCCGGGTTAAAAAAAAAAACCCCAAAGATAAATGCCTCACTATGGATTTTTTGTCGCTGTTGCAGCGCTCTGAGGGCTTTTTTTTCCCCTCCTTCCGCTTGAGGTTTTGTTTTTATTTTGCGTCTGTCTTGTCTAAAATAGCAGCTCCATGTACAGAATAACCAAGGGGCCTGAAACTCGGCTGTTCAGGATGAGCATCACATCTGGGATGTGCAAAACACAGAGAGCGATAAATAGCTACCGTGCCGGAAAGCTCAGGCTCTGGAGAGGCAAGGGTGGCTGGTGAGGCTTTTGTTACATTTTGGTTTCGTGGTGTTTTCCTGGGGAAGGCAGAAGGGTATTGATTAATGAAAAAAAAAAAACAAAACCAACAAACCAAGCTAAACCTCGCTTGTGGGTGTGAAGGTGGAAGGGAGTGATGGTGTGATGCTGAGGGCTGGTACCATGAACCTCATCCTGCAGCTTTGGGCACATTCACTGCCTCCAAGCTGATGAATAACGGGGCTCTCTCCTACCTGGGGTGACCTCAAGGGACTCTGCTCTCATCCTGTCCCTCTGGAATTCCTGACTGAGTCCTCCCAGACCAGCTCACAGCCATGGAAGGTGACAATCCACCTTTTTCTAAACTGGGGAGGGACAGGGTTTAGTCCTTGCCCAGGGCTACAAACGGAGCTACTCACTGCTCCTTTTTGTCAGCAGCTTCCCAAGCCTGCTGCCTCTCCATCACTCCTGAGTGACGGGTAGCAGGCCAGCACAGAGATGCACAGCACTCATATCCCTATTATGACATTGTCGGTGTCACAGCAGAGCGTGAGGGACTGGAAAAATGTCACTTCAGGTGTTAGAAAGTGACTGTGCCTTTGCCATGCTGTGGTTCTGGGTCCAAAGTGCTCTTCTGCCCATCAGTTCCAGCTGAAGGGGCCTCTGCCTTCAGCTGGGGTACTTCAGGTATGGGGTTTTTAGGGAAAAATGTGATTTTAGTTGTGGTGCAAGGAGCCTGGCTGGCAGCCCTGGGCACAAATGCTGAATGAGCTCCACATCTCCTCCATGCAGGGCTTTCCTCTTCCCAGCCTGCCCTATTCCCTCTGCTCAGGACCACTACTGGCACTGTCTGCCCTGCCAGGACCTTCACCAGCATCTCCCCCTGATTTGGGGGGAACCTGTGCTGATGAGAAAAGAGGAATTCAACCCTAATCACCAGCTCTGTCAGGAGTGATATTTGAGCATCTGACACCTGGCTACCACCACTTTTCCCATTCCTTCCCAGTAGTACATGGAACTGGCACCACACTGGGCCACTGTAGGGCTGCCTTGCAGCCAGGTGGGCTCCAGAACTGGTTGCTGGGAGATAGTAACCTCATGAGCAGCTTGAGTGGCTCCAGTCTCTCCCAGTTGTGTGGACTCATCCCCTCAGCAGCAGGATTGGCTCCAGTGACATGTCTCAGAAGTGCCTGCAGTGCCAGGGCAGTGGGCTCCCCAGTGAGCTGGTATTATACTTCTTGAAAGAGAGATCAACAATGGGAAAAGGGGGTGGGAGACGAGGAGTGATTTATGAGGCTTCGCTTGGCCAAGCAGGGCATTCTCAGCATATTCCAAAATAATTTAGCATCATCTATTGTGCCTGCAGCGGGAGCTCGTCGCGCAAAACGAAAGAGAGCAAAAAAAAAAACCCCGCCTCATAAAGGAGGCAGAAACCCCCTTGATGGGATGGTTAGAGCTTGAAGTTTCTCTTTTCCTGAGGGCTGCTGTCTCCTCTCCCCAGTTCTCTCTGTAAATCAAACTGCCAGTGTCGGATCGGCGGCTCCGTCTTTTCCCGCAGCCACTTCCCCGAGGCCTCCCCGTGCACCGGGGGGATGTAATCACCACCTAGAACAGCTTGAAGGACACAAGCGCGGGGAGCCGAGAGGACGATTTGTAGTGAATAATTTAGTGGATGAATTTAAAGCTTTTGTTCTCGTCGCAAATTACCTGCGAACTGCACGGGAAGGTTTTGATCGCGCAAAGTCGTTTTGCATCGTCTCTCTCTCTCTCTCTCTCTGCCAGCAGACCCACCTACCTGCTTCGCTGGGGCTTGAACCGGTGTGTTTTTTCCCTGCGCATCGGTGTGTTTTGGGGGTGGGACGGACCTTTAATTAACCCATCACTTTGCTGGCTGTGGTGTTAATTACCGGCACAGGATCGCCTGTCTGGGCTGTGCTGGAAATTGGAGAGTGATGTTTGTAAATAGGAATGATCTGTGAAGTTTCCCTGTGTATCCTGGGGTGTCTGCGCAGCCCTTGAAGCATTTTGCCTTTAATTGGGAGGAAATGAGGTGGACACAGGGCTGGGATGCCGGGGCAGGGATGAATACCAGTGTTGGCATCCTGGGATGCACTGCCTGGACACTGCAGTTGGGGTTGTCTCCCCTCTTGCTGGAGAGGGACTCTTTATAAGGGTATGCAGTGATAGAACAAGGGGGAATGGCTTTAAACTGACAGAGGTCAGGGTTTGACTGGATATTAAGAAGAAATTCCTCCCTGTGAGGCATTGGTATTGCCCAGAGAAGGTATGGCTGCTGCATCCCTGGAAGTGTTCAAGGCCAGGTTGGACAGGTTTGGAGCAACCTGATTTAGTGGAAGATATCCTGTCCCCCTGTCAGAGGGGTTGAAATTCACTGATCTTTAAAGTCTATTCCAGCCCAAACCATCCTCTGATTCCTTCTCCTCACCCTGGCAGCTCTCTCATGCCCTTGAGTGGTTTCCCCTGTCTTTGTGCTTGGTGTGGACGGTTGGATCCAAAGCTCTGTGCCTCCCCCATCACTGCTGAGTTTGTCCTGGGGCTAGGGAATTCAGCAAAGTGCATGTGAAGGAGGCTGCAGCCTGCCCAGAGAGAGCCACGTGAAATGAAGTTGTATCACTCTCTGAGATCAAATTATCCTTCTCAGCTTTCGGGGAGAGGCCTTGCAGCAGCCCCATGCGAGAACTCACTGCCTCCTCCTCCTCGTCTCAGTTTATATCCTGGTCCCCTGGCAGACTGGAAATGCTCCCTCATCAGGGCCTGCTCTCTGTGCTAATGGCCCTCTATAAATAAGCCCCAGGAACAGCGATAGAGAACAATCATAAAAGGCAGGCGCATAAATTAAAGCCGATGTTATAATAAACCAGACAAGCCCTTCGTCGAGGGTTTTATGTTTCTCCTTGAGTCGGCAGCTTTGCCAGCAGAAAATGATTTCCGTGCGCCTTGGCCTGCTCCTCTGTCTCCCTGCTGCTCCGTAGGTGCTCGTGAGTGGGTGGCAGGAATAGTTGGCATCGCCATCCCCCTTTTTTGCCATTACGGGTATAAAAAGCCGCAGGAATTTCTCGGAACAGCTCTCAGCGTCCCTTACTCATGTCCTTAGGGTGGATTTACTGGTGAGGTGGCTTTGGCCACTTGTGGTGGCTGTAAATGAAGTGCAGTGGCCCTGGGTGGCTGGAATGCCCGAGAGCTCAGCCCTGTGCCTAGGGAGGAAGGTGGAAGTTGCTGCATTCACCCCAGCGAGCTGCAGTCAAACCTCCCTGCAGGGGAGATGCTGGTGTGTAAAGCAGCAGCGTCTTGGAACGTGGTACCGCCAAAAGACCACTCCTTCCCCTTAGCCCAGGAGTGTGTGACCCGTTGGGAAAGCACGCTCTGGTGGCTGGCACGCAGGCTGTGTGCCGAGGCCCCGGAGTGCTGCGTGTGCTGCGCCCAAACTCCTGCCTCTCCCGGCGAGTTCGCAGCTGTCTCTCCGGATCACAGCCTGCATGACTGAAGCTCCCAGAGTTCAACTTCCCTGTGCTGGAGTCGTGCAGGAGATGCAGCGAGTTGTGCCGTGGGCGTGGAGTCGGGTCAGGGCGATTTCACGAGCAGGAGTTGGTTCTGAGGCACAGTGTGATGCTACACGGGGTGGGGGGGGCCTTGGCAGAGCTTGTGTCTTAGTGAGGTCCCACCAGCTGAGCCCGCCCCCAAATCCTGTTCAGGCGCTTTGGATCTGAGCTGATGACCCTGCGAGCTGGCAGTGAGGGTGCAAACTGCTGCTCTGGGCTTGCTTTCAACCTGCCCGTGTCCCTTACGGTCCTTTCAGCAAAATCCAGAGGTAGAGGGATGTGTGTATTGGTGGGGAGGTGTCTCTTTGTGCCTCTTGCAGGAGACTGTGGGGACAAGAACTACGGGCATCCAGCTCACAGGTTGAGGTTTGGAACAATTTGCAGGCACGTGTTCAGGTCTGATTGAACACATGCCTGGCCACACGTGGAGCTCTGTGGGAGGGGGAAGATGCTGTGCTATGAGTTAAATGCTAAGTGCCTCTGGGCTGAGGGCACCTCAGGTGCATCCTCTAGGTGGTCTACCAGAGTCTTCCTCCTTTTTGGTGGAGCTGCAGCACATCCCATGCTGGTGCAGGGAGGTGGTGACCAGGCGGATTCTGTGCGTGGTGGGGTGCGGAGGGTAGAGGGGCAGGAAGGAGAGGAGGAAGACAGGTGGAGGCAGAAAAGGAGGGATGGAGAGAGAGGATGAGCAGGTGGGCTCTGCTTTCTGCTCTGCACTCCCCCACATGCTCTGGCCTGAGCTCCCCCTCGTGTTCAGCCACACATATTTCTCTGTTTCTCTCCTCTTCCAGCTATCCCAGGGATGTTCCGTGTCTCCTGCCACGTTTACACCCGAGAAGCCAGATCCCCATTGGACTTCCTTTTCCCCACAGCCAAGGCTCCCCCCTTCTCTGCAGTGTAATTGCAGCATCTCTGGCCTTTCTAAATATTCAGGCCAGAGCCAGATGCTCAACAAGCTCTGGAAAGAGCCAGAAATCCATAGTTTTGATCGTGCTGCAGATGTGCCCTGGTGTGTCTCGCTGGGCTCCCTTGAGGGGCAGAGGCTGAGGTGTGCCTTGCTGTGCCAGTGCAGCACCAGTTCCCTCTGGAGGCTGCCGGGCTCTCCCTGCCGCTGCTGCCACTCATCAGCCCCTCGCTGGTCTTGCACAGGGTCGTTTTCTGCTCCATTTCCTCCCCCAGCCTCTGGATCCCCCTCCAAGCTCTCTGCTTCCTCCTTTATCATCCCGGCTGGGATAGAATATGACTGCAGCCACAAAGAGCCGAGCTCGCAGCATCCCTCGGGGCCTGTTTGCCCACATCACCTGTCGGATCGGGAGCCTGCATGTCCTTGGAAAAAATATGTATTTCAGGCCGCCGGGGTGCTAATTTGCAAGGCCCATTACTCAAACGAAACATTAAAATGGCCGTCCATAAAGCAGAGCCTTTATCCGTGCCTCCCCCTCGGTCTGAACTCCCCGCGCCAGGTATAGGCTTCCTGTCAAGCCCCAGAGCCAAAAGCAAAGATTTATCGAAAGGTTCCTTGACTCCGACTTGCATTTTAATTATGTCGCCGTCAGCCTGTGCCGAGAATAAACTCGGTGGCTATTGTGTTATCCTGGCTTCATCTCTCTGGATGAACGCTCTGGGAGAGACGTGGGTTTGTGGCGGCCCCGGTGGGGATGCTCTTGCGTTCCCACGTCCTTTCCTGCCCGCTGATCCTGCACAGATTGGCGGAGCGGCTGCCTGGTGCTGAGATAGCGACCTGCAGGTTGGGGTGGGAGGGAAGGGCCTGGGAAGTGAGTGCTTCTGGGAAGTGAGCGCTGTGCATCCTCATTTCTCAGTGCCTCAGTTTCCCCTCATGTGGGAACTCAGTCTCCGCCTCTCCCAACCCGTTGAGTCTGCAGGGAGGGTGAGTCCTTGCCCTGCCACAGCCGCCTTGGTGCTCTTGGGATGAGGGGCAGAGAGGAGGGCCCGGTGTGGTGCTCTGGAACCCAAATTGCTTTTTGAAGAGCTCGATTTCACACTGGGAGCAAAGCCGAGGCACCGCGGGGAATGGCAAATCCCTGCTTGTCAGGGAGGAGATGCGCTGAACTTGTTTATTTTCCCTCTGTATTTATGAGCTGGGGTGTGTATAAATACTGCTCGCCTGCACCAGACGACACTGGTGTCGTGCTTCCAGCGGGTGCAAAGTTTGACCTGGCACTTCTCAGTGGGAGCGATGCATATTTATTAGCCCGGCGCTGGGTGGGAGCAGATCCCTCACTCCCCGGCGTGGCAGACGCTGTCTCAGCAAAAGGAGGGTTATTCTTAAAATAAATAAAAGCAAAACCCGCTTGGCCATCACGGCATCTCCCGAGATGACTTCACGGTGGGGCCAGCTTTTCCTGGGGTGGGAGAGGGGATCAGGGGGAAGATGCTCTTGGGAAGATTCCAGCCGTGCAGACTCCAGCTCTGTGAGCTCCAGGTGCCGCAGCTCATCCCCTGCCTCAGTTTCCCCATCAGTAACAGTGACATATAGAAGTGACGTAAGTCTTGGCCTGGCAGAGGAGTGTGAAACTCTCCCTTCATTAATAAGCACAAAGTGCTTTGATATTTTTAGATGGAAGTACCACGTATTGATATAATATTACTGTACCTCGTTTGACTTCTTTTTCGATTGCAAGCCCCCTCTTGATCCCGTTACCTGCAGTAACAGTTATCTGGCTATACTTTATCATCTGAATATTTCAATTAAATTACTTTAGGGGGGGAGGGGGGAAAGTAGCCTAGGCTGAAGTTGGAAATGATCACTGTATCACTCCATTCCCAGAAGGTTAATTGAAAGGCAGCCATCTTGGTGACGTTTAGACAAATGAGGATAATTATGTGTTCTCCAGCTCTTTGAGAGGTTAATTGCTTAGATGTACGAAGACTTGAAGAACAAAGAAGGAATAAATCAGAAGCAGGACTATGATCTGATAATGTAATTTGGGATATTCACGTACAACTCAAACAAATAAACCCCCTAATTGCAAGAAGTTGTTCTGCCCCGCGGGGTTACCGGGATCAGGCTCCTGGTCCTCACGGATGCCTGGAGAAGGGAGGTATAAGCAGGAGAGGTCTTCATCTGGCTCGTGTCCAGGGGTGTCTGTTGTCATCTCATGCTGACAGTGACTTCTTTATCTGGCACTGGAGATGACTTCTTCATCTCCAGGCTGCCACCTGGCTCCTTAGTGCCTGAAGCATCCAGCCCTCATCCCGGCAGCAAAACAGTGGGTGGAAATCAAATGGGCCAGGGAGGCGCGGGAGCAGCGAGCAGAGGATTTCCTCTGGTGGGTTATTTTATTTTGCCTAATTGCTGATGAAATTCCTGCAAATTGGCAATTATATTCCGGAGCTGATGGCTCACCCAGGTAATTTGGGGATCTCGGATTTGGCAGGAGCGCTTTACGGTGTTCGCCATGAAATATGGCTTCACTTCCAGTGTCAGAATTGCTCTCTTTTTAGAGGTTGCTGGTTCTGCCTGCGAGGATTTCGCACCTAAATCTTGTGGTGGCATGATCCTGAAGGAAATGGATTTTTTTTTCCTTTAATTCACCCTGGTGGACCGGTTCTGGAGTTGATTTGTCTGCCTGTCAGTCCCTCCATCCTGTTGAAACGGGGTACAGAAGGCTTTGGGAGTGACTTAGAGGTGTGAGGGGTGCGGATGGAGCGAGCTAATTTTCCCCACGCCTTCCCCTGCCCACTGGCACTGCAGTGAGAGGTGCAGTGTGGATCCAAGGCCTTGGAAACTTGGAGCTTTTATGGAGTTCTCGGGGCTGTGTGAAACACCAGGCTGCCCAGCCAGGATCAAATACCGCTTCACTCATCAGCTCTGAGGGTCAGGAAAACGATATTTTGTTTTGTTTTTTTTTTTCTCCACTGGGAGCTTGAGGGTGAAACATCTTCATCTGGAATCTCCTTCCTCCTCTGCTCTGTCTCTGGGGAAGTAGGAATTGATTTCAAATGAGCAAATGCCTTCCCACCCCTAATGTGCAAGGAGCTCTGAGCATCGGCCTCCGAAACTCTGGTGAGAGGTTTTTCTGCCGATCTGCCTGGAATTGCAGTTTAATTCTCCGCATTTGCTCCCGTATTGTGCATTAAGATACAGCGAGTTTATCCAGCAGTCCAGCTGTTTTGAAGATAATTACTACAGAACTCAACCTGATGTAAAATAATCCTCCTGGGCAAGCAGCCAAGAGCCTGAGACTTATCCTCCAAAGACTGAAACCTCTCCATTACCCTTAAGAGCCGCAGAGATAGCGGTGGGCATCTCATGACAAATATATTTTTGGTGGTAATCAGTGGCAGGATGTGAGAAGAGGTTTACCTTCCCCCCCTGATTCCTGCTGGGGAGGGTGGTGCAGCTGGACTGACTCAGAGCATGAGGACCATGAGTAATGGAGGCACGTCTGGGTTTCCATCCGAAGTGCCCTTTGTGCCATTGTTCCTCCCGTTTGACAGCACCATCCCCATCGCTGTATTGCCACCACTGGGGTGGCTTCAGACCAGTTTTCCCTCCTTGCAATCCAGGATCAGGTGTCCAGTGGCTTTGCTCTGGCTGCTTCTCTCACAAGTGTTCCCTGCTCCAGGTTTTAATCATCTGCCAGCGTCTTTTCTTCTTTTGGGATTCCAGGATGCTGCCAGAACCATGACCACATCCTCCTGGGTTGAAATTGTCCCCTTATCCAACTGAGATGGAGATAGTCACCAGTCCCATCAGGGTGGCTGAGTCATAGCGGTCAGAGCCTCCTATTTCCATGTGCTAATTACCGGTACTTAACTGCATGTCTGCCTCTGACAGCAAAAGTTATTCCTCTCTCTCCCTGCCTGGGAAAAACCTAGAAAAAAACCCCAGTGCAGGCAGGCATGGAGGTGCTCCAGGTTCTCAACTGTTCAGCTCTGCTAGTGATAAGCTCGGTGTTTCTTCTCTGGTTTTGATTGGAGAACACTAGAAATCAGCCGGGGCGCAGGTGCTGCATTGTGTTAGATTAGCGCTGATTGAGGCGCTACACGGGCGCTGATTGAGGCGCGGGGCTCTGCCGAGAGCAGGGCTGTGCACCGTAATCAGTACCCCTGAAGGGTGGTGGTGGGTGTCTCTCCCTGGGTTTTTTACCTGCTGGGATGTAGAGCTTGGGGTAGGGCAGAGGGGAGTTTGGCTGCCCTGGTGAGAAGAAAACTCTCTGCTGATATTTCTCAGGGCGGGAAGACTGAGGGGAGACCTCACTGCAGTCTTCAACATCCTCCTGAGGGGCAGCAGAGGGGTGGGTATCATCTCTTCTCTCTTGAGACCAGTGACAGGACTCAAGGAAACGACACGAAGCTGACTCAGGGCAGGTTTAGGTTGGATCTCGGGAAAAGGTTTTTCACCCAGAGGGTGGTTGGGCACTGAACAGACTCCCCAGGGCAGTGGGCACAGCCCCAAGGCTGTCTAAGTTCAAGAAGTGTTCGGACAACACTCAGGGACAGGGTGGGATTCTTGGGGTATCCTGCACAGGGCCAGGAGTTGGACTCAGTGATCCTGATGGGTCTCTTACAACTCAGCACATTCTATACGTCTGTGAGGTAGTGATGTCTTGATGGTAAATGCTGCTGGATGGTGATATCCTCCTTGGAGAGGAGCTGGGAAGATGTCCCAGCCTTCCTCAAACCACAGGATTGCCTGCTGGCCATGAGCAACTTGGAAATCAGTGTCTGGCTGTATCAGAGAGCGAGTGCAATCACTTAGGGACCATTTTGGGCAAGGAAAGATGCATTGCTGCATTTTTTCCCACTTTATGTGGTCTTCCTGGCCTTGCTGCCCCTGCTCAGTGCCTTCCTTTTCCTCTCTCTCCTTGGGAGATCAGGTGTGGCCGCCAACATCGACTGACTCTGATGTTCACATTTATGTGCCACCTGCTCTATAAACATTCCCATTGATTTGCTGTGTCTAAAGGTCTCCCACTTTATTTCTTTTGCTGCTTCCTCATATTTCCTTATGAAGATTTCTCTTAAGCTAATAACAGCTGTCAGCTGTTGGGGCTTAGGCTGACAACCTTTGACTTTCCCTGCTGGGTGGGGGGAGCATCCCGGCATGTGGGCATGGATATGGATGCACCGTTGTGTCAGAAACAAGGGATTTGTGGTGGGAAAATGAAGTGGGATTTGGGAGCACCTGACCCTGTCAGGTCCCCCTTCCCCTTGCTGATGATGTTGTCAGGGTGACGTGTGTCCCCACAAGCTGGAAGTGGGAGCAATGAGGAGTGAAAGAAGGGCTTTAGGAACCAAAGGCAAAGCCTGGCTCGCATTATCAGAGCTGACTGTTTCTGGATTTGCTCGATGTGGAGCATTAATTCAGAAAATCCTGTGAATGGCTTTGGGGAGGAGATGGGATCAGTTAGTGGGGACACCGTGCAGCAGCTCCACCTCGCTGGACATCCCTTCCCTGTTCAAACTAAGATTCTAAGCCACCTGCAGCACAGCTCTGCCTGTATCAGCCTTAGCATCGTGCTGTGGTACCTGGGTCCACCCCTGAGACCAAAGGCGGGCTCAGACCCCCATCCCCAAATTAACATCAGCTCAGGCTTGGCAGAGACCCGGCCTCGGGCTCAGCCTCTGCACCCCCTGGACTGTCACAGAGGCCACCCAAAGCCCTGCAAATGCTGAGTGCAGACCAGGCAGTGCTTTGTGTGGCATGGCCCCCTCGGGGACTGCAAAGTGAGCATCGTCTTGACTTCTGACGCCTCGCACAGACGGCTCCCGCCCTCCTCATCATCTTGTTATCATTCTAATGTCTGGGAGCTGCAGTCATGGACCAAAACACCATTAAACTATCTGAAATGGAGCAACTCGACAGCCTCTGCCCTCGCAGGCTTATTATCTTTGCAGATGGATATTTTATATTTAGCAACCTCTAATGTATCAATTTGGGCTTAGATTTTTCACGGGGAGCAGCTTCTATTCTGGTGCTCGGTGGTGGGCAAACTGCCACCATGGGGGAACTGGTGGGGAGAAACCCTCCCTGGCCAGCCCTCGTTCTCTAGGGAGGGCAGACCGGTCCTGTAGCCCTTGCAGGGCTCTAGGGAGGTGGGGGTTGTTGGCAGGGAAGAATTTTGCCAGTGGTCTGGAGCGTGTTTGTACAGCAGTGGGAGCACTCGGGGAATCGGAGCAGTAGCGGTAGGGCCAAGCAATTAATTAAACTTGCAAAGAGCGAGAACTGGTGGCTTTGTGGGAGGGAGTGGCTGACTGGTGGGGAGGGAGGGATATTATGGAGAAAAGGACAACAGTTTAGGCTGACCGAGCTCTTATGCATCCCATGCTCCTTGTTTTCCCACAGGGGTGGTGACAGATCGGGACTTGTGGAGTGGTTGGTGAGGGCTGAATGGGAGGTGGTCGTGCTTGGCAATGCCAAATGGCACATCCCGGGTCCTCTCTGTCCTCAGGGCTCTGGGATGACATGAGGCTGGTGTGGAGGTGTGCACCCCACATCCACCCACCCAGGGTGGGTGGGAGAGAGGGGAGAAGGGACACCGTGGGTGACTCAAAGAGGAGACAGATGCCAGCAGAAGTGATCAGGATTGAAGACAAAGTGCCTCCCACCCTCCCTCCCAAGAATAAATATCATGGACAGCAGTGATGGAAGCCCAGGCGGTGCAATCCTGCCCTCAGGAGCTGTTGTTTGAGACCCGTCATCACGAGCCATGGTTGCCATTGTCCCTATGGATAATGTGGCAGGATACATTGTTGGGAGAGGATTAGAGGAGCTGCCGCGTTTTTGATGGCCTGCTTCTCATTTGCATCTTTAACGAAGTGGGAGCCCAGCCAGGTTCTGTTCTTTTGTGTTTACTTCTGAGGAAGTGTGTTTATTTCCGATGATTACAAATAAATCTCCTCTGCCTTTGCTCCAAACGCCCGGAATAAAAAGCGTTCGGAGCCCGTTAACCCTGTAACCGGGGCGAATATTGGAAGCAAAGGAGAAATCCCATTAGGAGTCCCCGGCAAATGTAATTAACAATTTCCTCTCAAAGACAAGGGGGTTTGCTCTGCCCCTGTGACAGGTATTTCTGGTTGGAAGCATCCCAGGGTGAAGCATCGCCTGGCCACTGTCAAGGGGCTTCGCTCCTGATCCGGGTGAGCTATTTTAGCCGCTGAAAACTGGGTCAGCCGGCAAGTTTGCACCTGGTTTTGGCACCTCCATTTGTCATCCTGATGAGACACCTTACCTACAGGAGAGGGAAGCAGTTTGGGGTTGAAGGGCCATAGAGGAGTTTAAAAGTAGAGCACTGTTGGTTGGAATAAGGAAGAGGGAGGGGTTTGAATGATAGAATCATCAAATATCCTCGGTTGGAAGGGATCAGCAAGGAGCATCGAGTCTAACTCCAAGAGAATCCCAAAAATCCCACCATGGACAACAAATTTGGGTTGATCCATAGAAGAACATCTCCCCCCAGCCCCTTAGCAGACCAGTTGTCTCAGCTCTGCAGGTACAGACATTTCTCAGGATGCACATCTACATTTTGGGACCTCATACAAACCATTCTCAGGACATTTTTGACCCACGGAGAGGGTTTTGCAAGACTTGCTTTATGCCTCCAACTCTTTGTGTGCCACTTAACCCTCTAAATTAGTTCCAGAATACTCATGCTGGCTGTGGACAAGATATTTCCCTCACCACTGGGTGGGTGTCGAGGGCAGCCCCAGGCTGTGCCCTCGTGCTTGGATGAGTCAGCAGTGCAGGAAAGGTCCCTGACATGGCTGGGAAAGGTAGAGGATGAAGGTGGAGGGTGTCATGGCTCGTCCCACATGTGGGAGAGGTGCTGTCAGTGTCATTGATGGGGCTGGGCAGGAGCCTGCTGGGGGAGCGACACGGGGTCTGTCCTAATAGGTGCGGGAGGAGGGAGACGGTCACTTTGTGCCGCCGAACACAAAGGGCACGTCAGCAGAGTTATCCGTATTGTTGACACTAAGTGAAATAATTCCAATGGCAAACTTCAGAATTAGCATTTAAGGATGAGGAATGGGGGCAATTAGAGGGGAAGCGGCGCAGCGCCGGTGCCCCCGGCTCCCACCCTCATGCATCTTCTCGCGCTGCCGCGTTCAGGTTCAGCGCCCTCGTCTCTGGTGGAGCGCTGGGATCCCTACGGCAGCTCTCGTCCTCCCACAGAGAGAGGGGATTAATATGGGCCTCAGGAGATGAAGCCTTTGAGAGGCCACGTGTATCATTGTGAGTGCCAGGGGGGCTGGAGCTCGGGCAAGGCCCAGCATCTGAAGCTCTCCAGCAAGCTGCTCTGGAGGAGAGAAGTCGTGGTTGGAGGCAGCTGAAGGGTTGCAGATGGTGGAAAGTCTCTGCTTAGAGGCAGTGAGGGTCTGAGTGGGATGCAGGGATGGAGGAGCACAAAGAAGGGCTGCGTGGGGGAGCCGGGACGTGGCGTGTGCCAGGGGCTCAGGTTTGGGCTGATGATATAATTGCTGAGATATTCCCCCTGCCTTGCCGATGGGTTTTCTCCAGGTGAACTGCAGAGCCAGGATGGGTTTATTTTCCTCCCATCTGACAGGCCCTTTATTGTCTTTTGTCCCTTCTGGACTCGTAAGGCAGAGTTTCTGGAGATGGATACGGCGCCTTCAGGAGACTGTTAATGGGGGTTTGTCTTTGGTTTTAATTAGATCCCTTCAAGGGAAAACCTCCTGGCCTGCTTTATTATCCAGCTTTGTCAGAGCTTGTCTGCTTTATCTAAACACTTTGCAGAAGTCTCTTTACCTGTTTGCTTACTGGAGACATTATCATAATCCTGGTCAATTGGAAATGGGTAGCAAAGAAGGCTCAGCAGACAAGGGAGCTTAGCAGCTAATGGAGATCGCTTTCCCAGGCGGGTAAAGAAGCTGACGAGGTGCTCCTTGTGCCAGGCTGTCCGTCAGTATTTCCTTTGTAGTGCCAATTGCCCGGGCACAGGAAAACTGTTGGCAGGAAGGCAAGGTCAGCTGAGAAGGTGCCTCCAGGAATGCTGAGTGCTCCATGCCGGCTGATAGATGGTGGATTTTCTGCTGGTGGTGGTTCTGACACATTTCCAGGAGGTGCAGGAGGGTTGGTTTTTTGAAGGAGGGTGGTTTTTCTGGTCACCTGTAGCTGCAGGGGACAGCCTGGGCTCCGGTGGAGAGGAGCACGATGCTGCACAATCAGAGCCAAAGGGGCTCGGTCCTAAATAAACTATTGAGTGGCAGCAACTGAAGAATGAGCTCAAGGAGTAGGGAGGAGGAGCCTTTGCCTCCTTGCTCTTGGCCTGAGTTTCTTAGAGGGCTCTCAAGTTCCTGCCCGCTCTCTCAGAGCAGTTTCTAGGGTGGCACCTGTCACCAGGCACCACAGACAAAGGGAGGGCGATGTTGTTCTTCCCCTCCCTCACATGAACGTGTCCACCAGGGACACCCCTGTGTGCTTGTGCAGGTGCAGCTCTGAGATGTAAATACGAGCTGTAAATGCAGGATGAACCACCCCAGTTCTGGGGTGTCCTGGTCCAGCCCCAGATTTCCCTGGGAAGCACATTCCGTACGCGCCAGCCGGGCAGCAACAGTCGGACGTGCTCAGCGCGAGCGTCTCGTCCCTGTCACTTCAAACCCTAGTCCTTGTGCTTCACCCCTAATGAGGGGACCCAAGAGCACCTCGCAGGGCTGGTAGTCTGGATATTTATATGAGCGCAGACATGCAAGTTGTCTGTTTTACATATTGCTGCCCTGATTTTTCAGTGCACGCAATGAATAATTTACAGAAGCCGTGTGTAAGTATCTCTTTATTATTCATTATAATGAAGTGAGACAGCAGTAATAGTCCACTAGACTGGAATCCCCCAGGGCCGAACTTAACTCGGCTGTGCTTTGCTCTCCCCCAGTTAATTTGAACGGAGAGAGGGCTCGGCTTCCCGACAAGGGCGATGCTGTCTGCCGGCCTCGTGCCTTGGTCTGGCAGAGCTGAGCCGGTGCTGGGGCACGTCTGACACCTGGGCAGGCTCCTGGCATTCCAGGAGGCATGGAGGTGTGGGCCATCCGTCTTTCCCAGCATCCCTGCGTGGTGTGGCTGGCAGAGACGTACAGCTCCTGCAAGGGGGAAGTGACTTGTTTGCGGGAGGATATATGGCTCGTTCCTCCGAACTGAGCGCCCGGGGGGACCCTCAAAAATGCCAAGCGTTGCCCCTTCCCTCCACCCGATTAATAATCTCCATCGAGGTGACGGTCTGCAATCTCAGCGAGGGAGGCATATAACACCTCGGAAGCCTGGGCAGGAGAAATGCTGTGGTGGGGACAAGGACAGGAACAGCCTTCCAGCCTCTCTCCGAATTTACAGGCGTGTGGAGAGGGACTCACATGAGTTTCTTGATTGACTGTAGGTGCCTTTTCCTCCAATCTCAGCTGCGCAAAGCTGCGGCAGCGCTGCCTCCACCGGCACTAGCGCACACCTAGCTTGGTTTTCCTGGTTTTCTTCCATGCCAAGGGACAGCTTCCCTACTGTGGTCCTTGGGTGGGAAATGTGAAGCTCCTGAGAGGTGCCAGGCTCTTAATTTAGCCAAATGCTCGTTGTTTTTGCCGCGGGTGCCGCGGAGGCAGCAGGGAAGGCCACGAGTAAGTAAATGGAGAAAAATCTGTCAGAACGGAAAAGCCGTGTTTTCCAGGAACATTTTAATTCCCTTGCCCACCCCCACCACCCCCCCCCTTCCACCCCACTCTTTGCCAAGTGTAAGTCAGCACTGTGGACCGGAGCTGCCGAGCTCCTGCGTGCCTCGGAGCGGGGAGGGTGGGAGCCAGGCAGGAAATAAATAATGGAAACGACCGCGCTGTGTTTTCAAGGCACTTGTAGGATTTACAGCTGCTTATCCAAATGTTCCCTTCCCTTCCCCGCGTGCTGGCTTGGCCATCTCCGGCTGTTTCTCTTCCTCCCCTCTCCCCGCGCGTGTGCCGCGGCCCCTGTCCCCGTGTATATCACCCCGGGGATGGCTCGAGGGCCGTGCCGACAAGACCGACTGTCAGCAGATTTTACAGCTTCATCTGAAATTCTCAGAGCGCAGCGAGGGCGAGGTGGTGGAGGTGGGGGTGGGGAGGGAGGGTAGGGATAGTCTGCGTGGCTTGCAGAGGAGGTCGAACACAACGGGAATTTTGTCTGTGGTTCCCTGGTTGTTGTCAGAGAAAACGGGAGGGTTTAATTGTGGTGGACCCGCCGTTTATGCGAAAACTCAGCCGGTGGGAGGAGGTGGGGCGGGGTTGTGCGGCCGTGGCACGTTCCATCTCCGTGCTGGCAGCGATGGGGAGCCGACGCCACGGCTCCCACCCTGCTCCCACCCCTTTTTTTGGGTTGGGGATGCTCCCTGGGTGTTCTCAGTGCTCAGCAGGGTGTGTGTGACGCTCTGTCTCTCCCACCCCAGGTGTACTGTGGATGACCGGGTCACGCGCGTGGCGTGGCTGAACCGCAGCACCATCCTGTATGCCGGCAATGACAAGTGGTCTATAGACAACCGCGTGGTCATCCTCTCCAACACCAAGACCCAGTACAGCATCAAGATCCACAACGTGGACGTGTACGATGAGGGCCCCTACACCTGCTCCGTGCAGACAGACAATCACCCCAAGACTTCGCGTGTCCACCTCATCGTGCAAGGTAGGTCTGAGCGGGCCTCGTGCTCTTGCTGGGTGGGGGGGGGTTGATGTGCGAGGGTGTCTGGATTTGTGAAGGGTTTGGACGCCCTGTTGGTGGCGGAGATGGAACCAGTATGAGTTGCTTGGTGTGCTGGTTTTGGCTGGGGTGGAGTTAGTTGTCTTCCTAGGAGCGAGTATGGGGCTGTGTTTTGGCTTACTCTGAACACAGGGTTGCTAATACAGGAGTGTGTTTATTATTGCTGAGCAGCATTTACACAGTGCCAAGGCTTTTCCTGCTTTTTTGCACTGCCACAGTGTTAAGGAAGTTGAGGGTGCATGGGAGGAAACACAGCCAGGACAGGTGACCCAGACTGACCAAAGGGATATTCCAGAACATATGACATCATGTTCAGGACATAAAGCTGTGAGGAAGAAGGAGGAAGGGGATGGGGGGGAGATGCAAATCCCAACAGCACAAGGCTCTGTGATTTTGGGAGAGGCTGGATTGTGTGAATGTTGAAGTCACAGTTGGGCCACAGAGGGCTTTTGGCTCAGGGCTTCATAGGCGAGTGTGTTTACATAGCAGATGCTGTTGGGTTTCAAAGCAGCATCCTGAGGCTGTTCTGATGGGAGGATCCAGGTGCCCGTAGCACTCCGATGGATGCCGCCTCCGGATCCTTGCGGCTTTGCACCAGCTACTGGCTTTTGTCCGGCCTCTAGATTAATTTTTCAGAGTTAGTGTTAGTTCAGGTTAGATAAAGATAATGAAAGTTTCCTAATCCTCTTAAAGAAGATTTATTTGGCTGAGTAGAAAGCTCTCGGAATACAATAAAGCGTGTATAAAACCAGGACCTAATCTTTCCTTTAATTTCAAACAGCTGATGGGTATTGATTTTGCAATGAGCAAATCTGAAAACTTTCTCAGCCTCAACACGTCTCTGAGAAGCCCCCAACAGAGTTATGTATGTGTTTATGTATCTTTCTCGCTGGGAGGAGGCAGGGGTTGATTGTGGCAACCTATCCAAGAGGTTTTCCTGCCTGGTGTCAGTGGGAGTGTGTTGGGAAACCCTGGATCGTGTGCACCAGGCTGTGGTGGTGAGGGGAATGCTCACCTTGGGAAGAGGGGAGCAGAGATCCCCTGGGAGCATCCCTCCCTCCCCTTGGTTGGAGCTCTCCCTCTCCCCCTTTCTGGGCTGCGTGTGAGCTGTCCATCTGTGAAGTTTAATCTGTTTATCCTGTCTGCTCTCTAATCGTGCTAATCCATCCAGTCAACACCGGTGAAGTATCTGACTGCTTTGCACCTCGGGAAATCAGGTGCACTGGCAGCGATGCTCAGCCCCTGCTCTCCTCACCCCTTTTTCAGGGTGATACAGGCACTTGCCAGGCCTGGGCAGGTGGAGGTGAGAGAGAGTTTGTGTCCAGAGCGACTTCCTGGTGGTGAGGTTTTTCTAACTGTGCTGGGAGTTTTTTCCTGGTGTGAGCAAGTCCTGTTGAACTGCTCCCACTGCAGTGATGACTGCAGTTCTCAGCAGTGGTGCTTATCCACAGCCTGAGAGGAGCTGGGGATACAGGCACAGGTCAAGTGGTCCATGCTGAGCAGGGTCTGTATTTCCCTTTCAATGTGTTAAGCCACATAGTCTGTCTAATCTGGTCTGCAAGAAAATCCACCTGTAGGTGCCACCTTTGATGGTGGTGGCCAGAGAGGCAAATCCTTCTGTGCTCTGTTCCCAGTTCAGCCTGTGGAAGAGGAGGTTATGTGGAGAACTTACAGCAGCCTTCCAGTATCTGAAGGAGCCTTAAAGAAAACTGGAGAGGAACTCTCCATCAGGAGCTGTAGTTATAAGGAGTAATGGATTCAAAGTGAAAGCAGGGAAATTTAGTTTAGATATAAGGAAGGAATTCTTCCCTATGAGGGTGGGGAGGCCCTGGCACAGATTGCCCAGAGAAGCTGTGGCTGCCCCATTCCTGGAAGAGTCCAAGACCAGGTTGGACAGTGCTTGGAGCAACCTGGGCTGGTGGAAGGTGTCCCTGCCCATGGCAGGGAGTGGAATGAGATGGTCTTTAAGGTCCCTCCCAACCCAAACCATTCTAAGATTCAACCCCACTGCAGTTTCTTGCTGGCTAAAATGTGCTTTCAGGGGGCTTTCTGTGAGGGTGGATAACATGTACTCCTTTGCTTTGTGCTGGGAGGAGGAAGGGAGCAGTTTTCCAAAGATGCATTTGGTCCTGGCTGTTACTGCAAGCAGAGCACACAATTCACAGGGATGGGAGCAAAGCCCTGTTTTCTGGCCTCAAAACTGAGGTTTTGGTCTCTCCTCTGCTTGCTGGCCTCACCGTGCCAGCGGGCTGACAAACAGGCAGTAATGACCAGTTAGCAACTGTATTCAGGTCAATTAATTTCTATTTGTATTTTGCAAAACTATAAGTTGGCCGGAGAGAGTATTGATTCTTTGTCCTGGTCCTCAATTGGGTTTTAATTGTGCTGCTGCGGGGCCCGGCCTTCCCTCCCAGCAACCCGGCGATAAATCTGCCGTCAACAGTAAATGTGTCTCTTAGTAGCACTATTAATATGTCTCTTGCATTGGTTCATTGCAACAGCCATTAACAGGGTTTATAAGAGAGTAGATGGCAGGAAGCCAGAAGGGGGTTTTTTGTTTCCCTTTTCTTCTTTCTTTTTTTTTTTTTTCTTTCCCCAGGCACTGCCTCTTGACAAGGGGAGAGATGCTTTCAGGGGACATGCACGGGGCTTATGACATGTCGGGGTGTTCTGGGGAGAGTTTGGAATGCAGAGAGAACAGCCATTTAATCTCCTATAAGTAGAAGATGGGCCACCTGATCCTGCTTTTGTCGTGAACAGCTGGAGTGCAGGATGTCATGGGGCTGGACCTTGGCGAGCCCTCCTGCCTCTGGGATGAGCCCTGCAAAGCCCCTTTCTGCTCCTGGGAGGTGCAAGCTTGCAGGGAGGAGCCAGGAGGTCTTACCTCACAGTGCCACAGAATGGTTTTGGTGTGAGGAGTGTGGTAGACCATAGGCATGTCACAGCTGTGCCTGCTTGACCTGGGCTGTTTCAGTCTGAAACGTGGAGCTCAGGGTCAGTGTTTTGGTGCAGGCTGTGACTTTGGGGATCCTGTCTGGTGGAGATTTTGGCAGTGAACATTGATACTGACCATCCCTACCTAATAGTGGTTTTTGGTATTCCTCAGATGTCCTCTGGTTCTGATTTATTTAGAGAACCCTTTCCTGTACTGCATTCATCCTACTCACCATGGATTTTTCATTAAAGCCTCTCCCAGCTGCTGGCATTGTTAGTTTCTGGTTGGCACAATCCATTTTCCCATCTCAGTGTTTGCTGCTTTCCTCGCCCTGGGGACCAGAACAGGTTTTGGAGGACCATGGCCTTCATTTACAGTACTGAGGTTGTGGTTGTGTGGTGTTTTCCCCATGCACCTAAGGATGCTCTCCCAGAGCTGGCCCTGTGTCTCATCTGCTGCCTCTCACAGCAGCACCAGTGCAGGAATAGTTTTTCAGTAAGTGTTTCAAAACCAAACTGAGTCTTTTTTCCCTTCTGATTACAACTGGCTCCTCAAGCCTCTGAAAGGGCCACCTCCACCCCATGCCAGCCCCATTGAGATCTTTTTCTCCAACGGGAAAAGGTTGGGAAGGTGCAACCAGACCCTTCCCTTGCTCTTGCTCCCTCCCTGAAGAAGTAGGGGATGGGCAAGAGAGTGAAAATGGCCAAATGAAGGTGATGCAGCAGCAATGCAGCAGTGAATTCAGAGGCAAAGGAGCCCAGAGAAAATCTGGAAGGAATAGCAAAGATGGTAGAAAAAATCAAGTGGAGAGGAAATAAAACCAAATTAAAAAAAAAAAAAAAAAGGATGAGAAGAAAAGCCCAGAGACTTGTAGAACAAAGGGAAGAGAGAAGGAAATGTGCACACACAGAACTAAGTATCAAAAGCACAGGAGGCAGCAAAGGGAAGAAGTGAAAGAGTAATGAAGGAGTGAGGGCACGGAGAGGGGGAAGGTCTGGAGAGAGGAAGAGTCCAAGTGGTGGGAAGTAATCAGCACTCACTGCCCAGGCAGGAACAGCCACTGTCCTGAAAGTGGGTGGCACTGTGTGCTAACCCAAAATCCAGATGGGAGGATGGAAAAGAGACAGGATGGGAAAGCATCCAGAGAGCATCCTCAGGCTCCCGTTCTCGAGGCTTCTTAAAACTGGTGAAAAGGAGCCATTGGGATGTGTCACAGGGATCAGGAGCCGCTGGAACAAAAGCACAGCAGCAGATGATTAATTACTGCAAAAAGCAAAAATGGGGAAGAGGAGGGAGAACTGGCGAAGTTGTTTCCCCATTATATTTCCGAACAGAAAGAACGTTTTAGCGCGCGCACAAATAGCTCCCTGGGAAGCACTCTCACTTCCTAATTGTTCATAAATTTACTGACAGGTGGTTACACAGTAGGTATAACACTGTGAGTTTTGGTTTTATTGCTTTCCCCCGTCTCAACGTGAGAACTTGGAGAAAAAGGATGCACAGCGAGCAACCGGGTGGCTCCGCCTGGGAAAGGGTGTTCAGTGGCTGTGTTTAATTTTTGCCATGTCCCTACCCGTAAGAGGATCACACAAAGAGTGTTTTACTGGGGGAAGGCTGTGAAAAGGCAGCATTCAGGACCCAGAGAAGGGAAAGGGAAGATATGCCTGAAATGGGGAACACGTGAGGCCTTGTCACGCCGCTCGCTTGGCAGGGAAATTTGACAAAAATCACTCTGTTGACCAGTCTGTAGCTTTCAGATGGGCTTAGCCCATTATCTCAATAAAATCGGCTCTGATGAGCCTCTTAGACTGGGCTGTCAATGGAATGGGATCGATCAGAGACAATAATCTTTGCTGCCAAGAAGCAACATGTTGTTAAAATTCTTGATGTCACCTCCTTGCCCCAGTCTCTTCCCCCAAAGACTGGATGGGGCATCAAGGGTTTGTGCAGGGTGTGTCTCATGCACCCCAAACCCAGAGATGAGTTGGGAGACAGGGAAACACATCCATTTCTGTCTGCCAGCCTGGAGCTGGCTGAGAGGTGCCCCTTTTAAGGACATCAGCCCCAAACAGGAGCTGTTCTAGGGAAGGTCTTGCATCGCTGGTGCCTTCAGCAGACACTCAGGGACAGGAGGGGAGGCCCCGGTGCTGTCCCGCTGTGCTTCTCATCAGTGAAGGAGATGGAAAGCACAGGCAAAATGTGAGCTTTCAGCATATTTGCCTTCTTTGTGCTGACTTTCTGTACGCTAATGAGACCTTGCACAGTGACACCTCTGACAGCTCCATCCTGCCTGTGCCGGGGAGGCTCACGCAGAGCTGGAGGTGCCTGGGGCTATAGGCAGCTGGGGTGCTGGGGAAAGAGCTCCAGCAGGAATCCGACCCCTGCTAGGGTGACAGTCCCTGTTCCTGGCGGTGACAGCATCTCCTGTCAGAGGGCAGAGCTGGACACTGCAGCTGGAGAGCTGAAGGAGCAACATGAATGCTGCATGTCCCCAAAACAGGAGGTGTCTGAGAGGGGGTTGTAAGCGAGGCAGGACCACAGCGTGCCGTAGGTGGGGCAGTGTCCAGGAGGCTGTCACCTCCCTGCAGAGCACCAAAGATGAGATGTCCCCCCCTGCAGTCCTTATGGGGACCCATCTCCTGAGCAGAGATGGGCAAGTGACGCTTTGAAGAGCCCATGGGTATCCATCTGTCATCTCCCCTTACCGACAGTGTGGGAAGAGGTCTCTTTTAATGGATTAGGAGCTAATGATGTGGAGGAGGGACATCAGTTGCATGTGTCAGCCGCCGTGCTCATGCAGACTCTCTGCTCCGAGGCGTGCAGCAGTAATGATCTAGCAGCTAAAAATAGTCCAGGGCCATGGTGGCGAGTGCCTCCAGTGGGGCTGGGCGCTGCGGAGCGGCCGGGGATGAGTCAACCCGCACGCGGCCGCCTGCGTCAGCGTCATGTGTAGTCACTGATCACGCAGCCATCACCCATGTGCTGTCTCTTCCTGCACGGTCAGTAGTGGCTCACAAGCTCTAGGCTGTCCCATTCCTTTTTTTCCCCCAAGTGGGACAACCAGTGTGCAAAGCCGTCCCTGGTGCCCGCAGCGGGGCCAAAGGTGTTTGGGAGAGTCCCAGAGACACCGTGAATACGGCACGTAGCATCAGGACACGGCAACCTCGGTGTGGGATGCCAGGGCCAGCCCCACAGGGCTATTTGCAGCCCCAGTTTGGGAGCTGAGAGTGGTGGTTGGCACCTCACAGTCCCCCACGAAGGGTGGCGGACACGGCACGTGCCCAGGCCCGACGGAGAGTGTGAATCGGCGCATCGCGCGGTTCAGGTCTTGAGTGGTAAAGGAAGGAGATAAATCACGGGCTTATTGTTATTGAATTTAGTGGCATCGCTTTCACATTCAATTTCTCTCACCGGCTTTCCGAACAAACAAGAAATTACAGTGCAAATGTATTTTTTGGCTTACCAAACCTTATGCATTAACTTCCCCGTGATTAATATTACGCGGGGTTGACGAAATCCTCCGCGGGCCGCTCGCCGCTCCCGCGAGACCACGTCGCTTCTCGCTTCCTCAGGATTTATTCCATATTCAATTTGCTTGTAGCTGCAGACTTTTAACAAGGGAGGCAGGACTAGGGGTAAGGGGAGATGGAGATGGTGTTCTGCCCTGTTGCTTTTTCCTCAGCAGCTGTGGAGGGCAGAGGGGCAGAAATGTAGAGAACCAAAGGTGATCCAGGGAAAGGATGCTGTCAACAGGTAAAGTACTAGGAAAAGCATCCAAAGTCATGCCAGAGGGCTGCAAGGCATTAGCAGGGCTGTCTGATCCAGGAGGGGACCAAGGGGGATTTACAGGGGATGGGAGAGCATTTGGACTCCGTGCCCAGCACCAATCCCAAGCTGTCCCCACCTTGAGACAAGGCAGTTCAGGTGGGATGTGCATTTCAGGGCAGCTTTACCTTGGCTGCCTTGGCTTTACCTGCCTCGTGGTATTTACAGGGCATGGCTGCAGCTTGGGTTTATCCACAGTCGTGTTTGCCACCGAACTCAGCCTGCCTGCATCCCTACGTGGTCCCAGCTCCCACCTGCTCCTCCCATAGGATTAAGTCCTCCCATGGCAAAGCCAGTGCGTCCTTGAGACGCCATCCTTGACAGCCCAGTCAGTGGGATCTATAAAAATGTAATCAAGGTCCTCAGATGTCCTTCTCCAAGTCCTGGTAACCTCGTAGGCAACGATCGCCATCGTGGCAGGATATCGAGCCATGAGCTGGGGTCCCCGTGCTGTCCGTGGGTATCCCTCCACTGCACATCCCTGCTGGCTCTCAGGGGCATTCCTGATTGGATTAGGGCATGCAGTGGCACTGGGGGAGTTGAGAAGTGCTGTTCCCTGCTGTGAGACCTGCTGGCACGTCTGTGTCAGCATCCTTTGCTGAGGGAAGGGCTTTCAGGCTGACGTGTGTATTCCTGTGGCTTGGGGTTTTCTGAATGGGAGCACTGGGACCATAGTGGTTATGGGCAGTGGTAATTTTTTCCACAGGAATGAAAGTATTTCTGTGCCTGGGAAAGGGGACAGGCTGGCAGCTGTGCCCAGAGCACCAGTTTCTGCACGTCACTTTGTTACTTGTGGTTTGGGACTCATTGGGTTGGAAAGGGATGTCAGGCTTGAGCTGGGAGGGCAAGGATAGAACCATGGCTGTGATTTTGCTTGTGCTCTGCATCACACACTGTCACTAGTCCAGCTCCATGGCATCTGTAGGCAGGAGCAGACAAGGGAGAGACAGGCTGCTGTCTGGAGCAGGGTCCTCTAGTGGTACTGCTGTCTTGGACCAGAACTGCTCACCAGGAGGGCTGGTTTGCAGGCTCATGAGCAGGTGAAAAAAAAGCTCCGCTGTGGGAAGGCTTGTCCTGGATATTCTTGTGGTTTCTGGATGTTCCTGGTACCAGTCTGAGCTGCTGTTATTGGAGGGGAGAGGTGCAAGGCTGCTGGTAATAGGGGTTAATGTCATCTCCATGTCTGAGTGAGGAAGGGCCATTTGCAGCCTTCCCAGAGCTCGTGGTGGCTGCGCTGCCGGAGTTGGCCAGCTCCGCTCCGAGCGTTAACTACATTTTCCAGCAGTCGCCGGCACACACTTTTCATTTTTGGATTGCTGCTTTCCCCTGAAGGACTCAGACAATCTCCCTCTGCTATAACAGACTGTACTTCTATATTAATGTGTCAAGTTGCTGGGAAATTTACTGCTTTGCAGAACCCATCGGGCTGCAGGGACTGTGCCGCATCTTTGCCATGGCTTGTCCCGCTGTGCTACCTCTCCCGCTCTGGGAGAGGGGAGAACCTCCTCAGGGGCGTGAGGAGAGCCTCCCTAGGGGTGTGAGGAGAGCTGGGCAGCCCTCACATCCCCTTCCAGGCAGTGCTGGTGTCAGCCATGGTGGTTTTCAGGCCATCATCCTGGAGTCCCAGCGCTGCGGGAGGGTCCTGGGTGCAAGGGTTGGGTGTGCAGTGCCACATGAGCTGGGGCTCCTGGCACATCGTGGGCCTGGGGAGAGGGCATAGAGAATAATTTCCAGCGTTATAGGTGTGGTGTTTAGTTTGGGGAGGGTTGTTTTGTATGACCTCACTCCCTCCCTGGGGTGCAGACCCTTTTGGGGGCTGTGTCCAACAGCCCCGAGCACCGGGAAGCAGCATCGGCGAGCGGCCTTTAATTGCTTTTTGCCATGGCTGGGGATATTTATAGGAGCGGAGATTGCCAAGTTATTTATTAGATGGAGTATCTGGGGATAGAGGAATATAAATCACCATGGCCAGTATTGAATGGAGCAGACGCTCAGTAATTTAAACAGCTTTAATAAATATGCTAAAATATGAGCCTTGTTGCAGGCCATAATGAGAGCTGGTTATCAGGGTCTCAGCCGTGGAGCGGGGGGGGCTGGCACAGTGAGTGGACCCCTTCATGCCCTGCATTTGTGCTCATCTCCAGTCCATGATTCTGGTTTGGAGACGTGGAGTTGGTGCCTGGACAGGGTGACAGAGTAGACACTGACATCCTGCGATGGGACAGTTCTCACAGCTGGAGCCTCCTGGCGGGGCCTGATGAGCCGGTGTGTTGATGGTGGTTTTGGTCTTCTCTGTGCCTTGCAGTGCCACCCCAAATAGTTAACATCTCGTCGGACATCACCGTGAACGAGGGCAGCAGCGTGACCCTCATGTGCCTGGCCTTCGGGAGACCGGAGCCCACCGTCACGTGGCGGCACCTCTCCGGGAAAGGTGAGACCTGCGTCCCACGAGGGGTCTCTCCTGGCTTGTGTGGGGTGGATGGATGTCCCTGTAGAGGTGTCTGGGGTGGCATTAAGTGGCTCACAGTCTGTCATGGAGGGTGGAGGTGCTGACCCTTTGAGGGGAGGACGCTTGTCACGGGATGTCCCAAGCTTTCTGTGCAAAGGGGGTGACAGAGGCCCACGCAGGGTGTGTCAGGGGCACAGGGGAGGTCCCGGTGTTGTGGGTGACGGTGCCACGTGTCCAATACATCTCCCAGGGCAGGGCTTTGTGAGCGAGGACGAGTACCTGGAGATCACGGGCATCACGCGGGAGCAGTCCGGGGAGTACGAGTGCAGCGCCGTCAACGACGTGGCCGTCCCGGACGTGCGGAAAGTCAAAGTCACCGTCAACTGTGAGTGCGAGGGACGGGGGGATCGTGGGGTGGGGGTGGGGGGGTTTGGGTGCCCATGGCCCAGCGTTGACACGCAGCCCCCTGTTCCCACAGACCCGCCGTACATCTCGAACGCCAAGAACACGGGCGCCTCGGTGGGCCAGAAGGGCATCCTGCAGTGCGAGGCCTCGGCCGTCCCCGTGGCGGAGTTCCAGTGGTTCAAGGAGGACACCAGGTGAGGGGCTGGGGGGGCAACAGAGCCTTGTGGCCAGAGGGTGGTCAGGAGAGGAGGCAGAGGGAGGTGACAGTACCTGAGGGCGTGATGCAGAAGAAGGCTGAGATCAACCCGTTTTGGTGGGTCTGAGGGCTGAGGGAGTCCCAGGGTTGTTTCTTCCAGGGCTGGTGGCTGTGGGACATGAGTCAGGCTGATGGGTTAAGGGAGGGAAAGTGGGATAAAGTGTTTGCCTTGGTGGGATGTGCAAGTCCAGTGTGGGAAGGTGTGGGTGTGACCAGTGACAAGACCCTGAAGTTGTGTCAGAGCAGGGTCAGGTTGGATCTCAGGGAAAGGTTCTTCCCCCAGAGGGTGGTTGGCACTGAACAGGCTCCCCAGGGCAGTGGGCACAGCCCCAAGGCTACCAGAGCTGCAGGAGGGTTTGGATGATCCTCTGGGGCACAGGGGGTGACTCTTGGGGATGGTCCTGTGCAGGGCCAGGAGTTTGACCTGAAGATCCTTGTGTGTCCCTTCCAACTCGGGTTACTGTGATTCTGTGGTTCTCTATCCTGCTGTTGGCTGGTGGGAAGCAAAGGAGTGCCCAGGAAAGGGGACAAGGTCTGTCAGAGAGCCCCATCCCCGTGCTCTCAGCACCGTGCTGACCCCATTTCCCTGCAGGTTAGCGAACGGGCTGGACGGCGTGCGGATCGAGAGCAAGGGCCGCCTGTCCACACTGACCTTCTTCAACGTCTCGGAGAAGGACTACGGCAACTACACGTGTGTGGCCACGAACAAGCTGGGCAACACCAACGCCAGCATCATCCTCTATGGTAGGTGCCTGTTTTATTGCAGAAAGGTGAGACAAGGAGGAGGAGGAGGAAGAGAAGGAGGATGAAGAGGAGAAGTTTGGAGAGGAGGAAGGTGAAGATGAGAAAGAGGAGGAGGAGGATGAAGAGGAGAAGTTCGGAGAGGAGGAAGATGAAGAAGAGAAGGAAGAGGAATTTGAAGAGGAGGAGGCTGGTGGATGGCCACTGATGGGGCGATGGCACAGAGCTCTGGCTGTATTTGGTGTTCCTGGTCCATCGAGGCGCCAAACGGCACAAACCCCGAACAACAAGGTCCTACCAAGAGGATGTCTCAGAAGATGGGATCTGTGTCAGCCCTGTCTGAGGTGCGCAGCAGAGCTGGCCAACAGTCATCTGAACCACGACATGCTGGAGCACAGGGGTGAGGAGGGGGCCCAGGCCAGGTGAGCACGTGCTTCGGGTGCACGGTGTGGGGTTCTCCCCGTGTTTCTACTGGCAGGACTGCCAGCAGTGACCATGTTGTACTGGCACTAGAGGGACAGGTGACATTGCCCATGGTGGGTGTTTGTGTTGTGGCCCAGCAGTGAGGGCAGGAAGGTGGTTCGAGGAGTGGTGGACTGGGCAGCTGTCACTGAGGAAGGTAGCTGTGGCACGTCCCTGTGGCATTCTGGCAAGCTGACAGACAACTTAAAATGTATACGAGAAATAATAAGTATTATATTTATTATTTGTAGTGCATAAATAAGTAAATTAAATTTCCAATCCAGTTTTCCTAATACTGATTTCTTTCTGCTTCCCTGTCCTGCCAGTGTCCTTCTTACACTTGCTCTCTCTAATGGGAGAAACAGCAACATCATTTAAGTCTGGCCTATTTCCATGACTCTAAACCAGACTAAAGAAGAAGTTTCAGTGTAGATAACTTCCTCTATTCAGAAGGGGACTGGATTTTTGATTTTGTTCCATGCTATGGATAAGAACAGCTATGTCCTGTTATCTTTTATTTGACATCATCTGTTTTCAGGCATTTTTCCTTCTCTCAGCAGTTAATGTTGCTCTTTACACACCCCTCCTCTGACAGCACAGCAATCCTCTCATACAGATTATTAATTGATACTAACATGCAGAGAAAACAAAATTTCACCTTGTTTTAATAAATTAATCCCCAAAATAGCTCCAACGAGCTGAAGTACATTAGAGGTGATTCCACAGCTGGCAAAGCAGAGATATTAATAAACAAATATCCATAAAAAGTGAGTTTAACCAATGCTCCCTGCCTGGTAGCAGCTCCTATTAGTAATGGTATATTCTTTGAAATACTAATATACCTCTTCTCCTTGTTTTATATGAGGAAGATTAGGAAAATATTTACTAGTGAGACAGCAAGAAACCTAGGAAGGAAAAGTTAAACCTGAAAACACCCCATCAGTTTTCACCTGGTTATTTACCTGCACCAAGACTGAAGCTTAAATTTGTTTTTAAAGGACTTTTGGCGCATCCTTTGGATATTGCTGGGGGAACACTCAGTATACCTAAAGCTATTTTGATGTCCTGACTTTTAGTGGAGACAAAAGGAAAACATTCATGTTCCACGTGTAACATTGAGGGAAGCAGTGGAGCAGTGAGAAGCAGCCCATGGAGTGGGCTCAGGGAGGAATTGAAGCAGGTGGAATTCGATCCCTCCTCGAGGATTGCGCTTTTTTTTTTCGCTTTGTGAACATGTTGAGAAATTCAACAGCTTGTCAGTCAAAGCTGCAGCTTCTTGGAAACACAGGGGAGAGTGGGAAAGAAGAGCTCTGTGGGGAGCTTTTATTCGGGTACGTGCGTGGTGTTTCTTGGACAGTCTCTCCCAGCCTTTGCCAAAGGGGAGAGGAGCACAAGTGGTTGGAAATCTGCTAATTTTTTTTTTCCTAAAAATTTCATGTCTGGGTTCATTTTTGGGTGAGCATATTACCTTTTGTGTACTCTCTATATCTGTATCTAGAGATTGGGGGGGGAAAAAACCCACCCAAACATGGATCTTTAAATCTCTTCTAAGTGCAGCGTGTGCCTCAGTCACCAGGTGAAATCCCCTGCTCCAAAATGGGAGCTCTTGGACCTTCTGTTGGTCCTTTCTATTGAAGTTATGTTGGAATAAAGAGAGATGCAGATGGCATCATTTATGAAGCATCTATATTTTCCCAGCGTTTGTGATTTCACTTCTACTCTAATATATATGTGATGATTGATGATTTAGATGAGTTAACTGTATATAAGTTAAGTGCTAGATGTGATTTAAACCAATTATTTTATGGAATAGATAAAATCTTTTCATGCTTTATTGTGCACTCTCTTAAGAATCAGCAGCTTCAGACTGAATACATAAAAGCAAGGAAAAGCAATTATATCTCTAAGAATAAGAGCTCTGATTCAATATTTAAGGGACTGCTTGACTTAAAACATGAGTGATACAATCACAGAATGGATTGAGTTGGAAGGGAACTTAAAGCTAATCTCATTCCAACCCCCTGCCATGGGCAGGAACACCTTCCACTATCCCAGATTGCTCCAAGCCCCGTCCAACCTGGCCTTGGACACTTCCACTGATGGGGCAGCCACAGCTTCTCTGTGCCAGGGCCTCACTATGAGTGATTTGAGTTGCAAAAAACTAGAATCAATGCAAAATTTATGTAAAAAAAGAAGAAAAAAAAAGGTAAGAAATAGCATCTTTGTCCTGCTCAAGTGTTGCTGGGCAGTGTCTGTGGTTTGAACGTTTTTCTGTGTTTATTTGAGGACACAAACCAGTAAATGGGCAAACCTGTGAGATATTACAAGTGGAATATGAGATATTACAAGTGGAAATCAGTGAGGAGAGGGAGGCAGTGCTGGTTTTTTTTTTTTTTCAGGGAGTGTAAGTCTGAACCAGGCCTTTTGTGCAGGAGAGAAAGTAATTACCCCACATCTATTTCTGTGCATTACAGGAACTTCGAAGGGCAGAAGCAAAAGCTCTTTTGTGTCTGCCACCAGCGCTGCTTTTGGGGTCAAGGGAGCAGCTCACACCTCATTTCATCATCCTGCAAGTTGCCACCTGCCGTTATTAATACCCCACAAAAAGCCTGAAATATGGAAGCTCCTAAGTTGCTTCTAATGAGCCCGGGAAGCAGAATCCCTGGGGTTATTTTGCTGCTGGGATCTTGGAAAGGGGCAGCAGCTGTTGGGTGGGGAGTTACAGAGGCTTCCATCCTGTCTGGTCAACAATAAAATGATATTTTTTCCTCTTAAATAAGTGGGATACCGTGTGTGGATGCTTTGGGTGGGAGCAGGGATATCCAAATCTGGATATTCCATACATTTAATTCACATTTTTGTGCTGTCTGGGTCAGGATCTTGCTATGGGAAAATGGCAGAGATTAAAGCCGTAGTTGTCCACCAAAGAAGTCCTGGTTATCTCCAGTCACAATTTCAGAGAGAACCATTTGGAAGTCAGCCATGCAGAGAGCCAGAACCGTCATTCTTCTCTGGATACAGCTACGCTCGACCAATAAAATAAAAATAAAATAAAACATGAAATAAAATACGAAATAAAAGAAATAAAATAATAAAATAAAATAAAGCGATAAAACATCCTTGGGGGTTCAGCTGGGGAACACTTAAGTAAAAATTAAAAACCAGTTTCCCAAGGAAAAAAATGTCACAAAATTCACAGCTCTCATTAAACGTCATTTTGAACCTGGATCTTCTGCTCTCCTTAATTGCTCATAGAAATATTTTATTTTCATGACATTGGGATGTTTTCCACCAAATAAATGTGGTTTTTTTTTTTCATGGGATGATGCTTCTCGTGGTCAATGTAGTGAGGATGAAAGTCCAAGTCAAACAGAGTGTGTCAGAAATCCACACCAGGGAGTGGAAAGGATGAACATTCCATGAGGAGAAGAAACCACCGCTCCTTGAATTAAAAAAAAAATGCAAATATTAAAGCATTAAAAAAAAAAAAATCAATATAAATCATAACAGCATTCTGAGGGTGAAGGCAACAGGGAACAAACCAGAGCGGGAGGCAGGGGATTCAGATGTTGAAATTGCGGAAAACTGGTACAAATTACTTGGCCTGAGTGGATGAAAGGGTGACATCAGCATGGTCCTCATAGAGGGAGTTTGACCTCAATTAACTCCAATGACCTATAGTAACCCCAAAATGCTAATTAGTTGGTGTTACTTGAGGTCATACTCAACTCAAGAGAACACTTTTGAGGTCAACCAGTTGGCATTTTAGGGTTATTGTGAGTCACCTTGGGGTTAAACTGGGTAATTTGGGTTACTGCAGGTTAAACTTGCTCTCTGCAAAGAACTTTGGGGTTACTTTAGGTCAAAAATCCGGCATTTTGGGGTCACTCGAGTTCATTTTGGGGTCACTTGAGTTCGTTTTGGGGTCACTGAGTTCATTTTGGGGTTACTCTGGGTCATTGGGGTTACTGTAGGTCAAACCAACTCTGTGCAGAAAATTTTGGGGTTACTTTAGGTCAAAAATCGGGCATTTTGGGGTCACTCGAGTTCATTTTGGGGTCACTCGAGTTCATTTTGGGGTCACTTGAGTTCATTTTGGGGTTACTCTGGGTCATTGGGGTTACTGCAGGTCAAACTACTCTGTGTAGAAAATTTTGGGGTTACTTTAGGTCAAAAATCGGGCATTTTGGGGTCACTCGAGGTCATTTTGGGGTCACTTGAGTTCATTTTGGGGTCACTGAGTTCATTTTGGGGTTACTCTGGGTCATTTGGGTTATTTTAGGTCAAACCTACTCTGTGCAGAAAATTCTGGGGTTACTTTAGGTCAAAAATCGGGCATTTTGGGGTCACTCGAGTTCATTTTGGGGTTACTCTGGGTCATTGGGGTTACTGTAGGTCAAACTACTCTGTGCAGAAAATTTTGGGGTTACTTTAGGTCAAAAATCAGGCATTTTGGGGTCACTCGAGTTCATTTTGGGGTCACTCGAGTTCGTTTTGGGGTCACTGAGTTCATTTTGGGGTTACTCTGGGTCATTGGGGTTACTGTAGGTCAAACCTACTCTGTGCAGAAAATTTTGGGGTTACTTTAGGTCAAAAATTGGGCATTTTGGGGTCACTCGAGGTCATTTTGGGGTCACTTGAGTTCATTTTGGGGTCACTGAGTTCATTTTGGGGTTACTCTGGGTCATTGGGGTTATTTTAGGTCAAACCTACTCTGTGCAGAAAATTTTGGGGTTACTTTAGGTCAAAAATTGGGCATTTTGGGGTCACTCGAGTTCATTTTGGGGTCACTTGAGTTCATTTTGGGGTCACTGAGTTCATTTTGGGGTTACTCTGGGTCATTGGGGTTACTGTAGGTCAAACCTACTCTGTGCAGAAAATTTTGGGGTTACTTTAGGTCAAAAATTGGGCATTTTGGGGTCACTTGAGTTCACTTTGGGGTCACTTGAGTTCATTTTGGGGTCACTGAGTTCATTTTGGGGTTACTCTGGGTCATTGGGGTTACTGCAGGTCAAACCTACTCTGTGCAGAAAATTTTGGGGTTACTTTAGGTCAAAAATTGGGCATTTTGGGGTCACTTGAGTTCACTTTGGGGTCACTTGAGTTCATTTTGGGGTCACTGAGTTCATTTTGGGGTTACTCTGGGTCTTTGGGGTTGCTGTAGGTCATTCTGGGCTACTAGGGGTCAAGTTCCATCTCTGGGGACCATGCTGTTGTGCAAAACCAGTTTGTGGTTGCTTTGGGTCATTTACTCCAGCGTTGTGTGCAGATCCTGACCCTGATGTTTTTGACCCTGTCACACCTCATCCCCTCTCGGTTCTTCTCCGGGAGCCTCCATGGTCTGTTCTCCATCGCTCCTGGGTGCTGTGGTGGCTGTCATGTCAGTCCCAGCCCTCCTGGTGACTTCTGAGTTCCTTTGGCACCATGAGTTGCTCATGATGGGCTCCTCAACCCTCCCCTCTGTCCTCTGGGCCCTTCCCTGGCTCTGCCCCCCAAATCTGCCATGCCCCTGTTCCCTGTGCCCCAGCACCTCTTGGTTTGTCAGCACAGGAGCTCCTCTCTCATCCAGTTTTAGCAGGAGAAAATGTAGATACTGAGCACTTGGAGCAGAGAAAAGCTCTCCAGCTCCACCCCTTCTGGCTCCTGAATCTCTGTGTCCCTCTGTCCATACCCACCTTTACCTCCACCTTTAGCACCTAAAGATTTGTTTAAAAGACACCAACACAGTTTGAAACTTTTAAACCAGGCTTTATTGGACTGACAGTCATCAACAGCACGCATCACCTCCCAGGGTTAGGCTTTAATTATCATTCATACACAGGTAAATGATTAGTCTTTAATAAACTTGGCCTAAATTAGCCACGAGTCTCAAACAGGGGAGTGCTGGTACAAGGGGGGCAGCAGTTGTGGTGTAGGGTTGAGGTTTGGGCACCTGTGGAGGAGAGGGGAAGAGTTTCCTTCACTTCTTGGTGTTCAAAGCCAGAGCTGAAGCAGGATTTCTTCTTTCTTCCTTGGTATTTATTGGTGTTCTCTTCTTCTCCTTCTTTCTGTGAAAGGATAGGGACAACTCACCTCCTCTTCACTGAATTGTTTTGTTTTGTGGGGTTTTCCCAGTATATTCCCTGTGGGGTTACTTTGGTTTCACCAGTTATCTTCTCTGCCTACTGTACATGGGGGTTTTTTATCTTTTTCACATAGTATTTCCCCTTGTTCTCTGTATTTCACACCTGCAGTTGTCTTCCTCCTTGTGCTACTTACTCCATGTATGTTTTTTCCTTAACTATTTCATAAAATTCTAATTGCTGGCTGTGCTATTAGATGCTACAAATAATAGATATATATTATATCATGCTTACCTACAGTCACTGCTCATATTCTCTCAGTGTTCCTGGGTCTGTGTTTGTGACAAGCCTTAGATTTGATTAATTTATGTCTCCTTTTTGTGTGCAAGAGGCCACCACTTTGGCTCCCCCACCCTGTTTTAACATCTCTCCTGGAGTTCTTCATAGCTTGAGTTGGAGAGGACCTTTTAAAGGTCATCCAGTCCAACCCTCCTGCCGTGAGCAGAGACAGTCCTTCTTCAAGGACCATGTGTTTACCTGAGGGAAAATGTCAGGAAAATCTCATCCTGGGGAGGTTGCCAAGACTTCCTCTAGACAGATACACCCTCAGACGTGAGTCACTGCACAGGTTTCCCCCCCAGCCGGTCCCCGAGGCTTCCTTATGTCCCCAGACATGAATCACTGGACAGACTCTTCCTCACTAATTGCTGTTGTGGACCAGGAGAAGTGGGGAGCAGCTGTTGCCTTTTCCTGAGCCCTCTCGGAGAGAGGGGGCTCCAGCAGCACCGTGGGTGTGGGCACGTTTCCCTTCCCGTTTGTCAGGAGTCCTGAAAGTGAAAAGCAGTGAGAGACAAGTTCGAAATTCTTCATCTCCATGTGCCTCTGTCTCACCTGGAGAATGCTGGATGTTGCCTGAAACGGGGGGGATGGAAATGGAAGGCATGGGAGTTCTTTCCTGGGACAGAAAGGAGGCAGGAAAAGAAAGGAAAAGCTATTTTTTGGGTGCATGTCAAGGGACTGCTGAGGTCTGTAAGCATTTGGGCCATTCCTACAGCTTCCACTGGATTTGAGAGTGCCTCCAACACAGGCTAAGAAAACCCACTCATCAATAGACCCACTGATTCCTTCTTACCTTTGTGTGCTCAAGGTGTTACGACAGAGAAAATATCCCAGTTTTGCCCTCTTGAGTCAAGGTCTCAAAGTCTGAGGTTGCTTTCTGGAGAAGGAAGGAAATGGGGAGGAAAAAGGACACAAAATAAATCGAGAGGAACAAAATAAAAGCAAGCAACAATAAATAAATGCAATAATAAATAAGCTGAGTAGGGGACAGCCAGAATCCAGGCACACTCACACTCAGTGGCCAGGCACAGGGGTTTTAGCAAAGCAGAGTCAAAATACTTGCTGGGAAGTTCAGCTGAAACTCCTGAGCTCCTCTTCCCATCTAATGTGGCAGTTCACAGGACACACAGGAGGCACATGATGAAACAAAACAGCTGCCTAAATTTAATGATCATCTCTAATTACTACTTCATTTTGTCCCTGTATCTTTATGCTTGCCTCTTCTGTAGAGTATCTTTGCAAGGCCAAGCTGTCTGACACCAGGATAAATCCTTTCTCAGCAAAGAATACAGTTAAGAGAAAATATTGGTGTTTTTTTTTTCTTTTCTAGTTATGACCCAGTATTTCAGTTTATTTCCTCTCTGACTTATCTATTTGGGAACTCTCCAACTGAACCAGGATGTGATTGCTTTAGGAGAGATTATGAGATTTCTAAAAAGCATCGTTAAATCAAAGCCAATAAGCAGTGCAGAACTGTGAACTAGAAAGCAGTAATGAGAATTAGTCACACATTAAAAATCCACATCTATAGATAAAGGTATAGATAAACTGTTAGAGAAAGGTACAGATTTAGCAGGATTTGAGCAGGTGTAAATACATAAAAGGTTAAGTCTTAGCAGCATTTAATATTAAATCTGCATAGATTTTCATTATAGATTTGCATGATGTGCTGACATTAGTTTGAGGGGACAAAAAGAAAGAAGAGGGAGCAGCAACAGATCTGAGGGAGAACCAAGCTCAAAAGCCCTTTTCCAGTCTACCTGCAAGGCTCTACTTGCCTCTAACAAATAGCTGGGGGTTCCACCTTTTATATCACAAGGTCTATTCAGCAAGGAAATGTCTGATTATGGCATAGCAGTTCTACACCTCTTGTATTATCATGTGCTCTTACAATCAATTTTGTTTGAGCATGGGCATGACACAACTTCTTGCTCATCACTCAAATCTTCCCATCATTTTCTTTACCTTCTGGCAGGGCTTGGATTTAACATCTTGGGCTCTCCTTTGCCTCTTCCTGAAATAAGATAAATGTTCACCAAAAAAAAAAAAAAATCAGTAGATAAAAAGACAAGGAGTGACACCATCCTGCAGAATTTAGTGTACCTGGATATAATTTCTTAGATCACAGAATTATTTCAGTTGGAAGAGGCTACAGGAGATCTGGGGAGGGACTTTGGATGAGGGCATGGAGGGATAAGACAAAGAGGAATGGATTTCAACTGAAGGTGCATTTAAATTGGATATAGGAGAGAAATTGTTCCCTGTGAGGCTGGGGAGGCCCTGGCACAGGTTGCCCAGAGAAGCTGTGGCTGCCCCATCCCTGGAAGTGTCCAAGGCCATGTTGGATGGGGCTTGCAGCAACCTGGGCTAGTGGAAGGTGTCCCTGCTCATGGCAGGGGGGTGGAATGAGATGAATTTTAAGGTCCCTTCCAATTCAAACCTTCCACTGATTCTGTGATGAACCCATTCCAGGTGGCTGACTGCAGGCTTGAGAGCATATTCATAATTGAATAAAAATCCCATTTACTTCACACTTTGTCTATGCCCTGAGCTTTGATGGTAAGACGGCTCAGCACCTGTTTCTCTGTTTCTTCCCTTTCAGAATTCCAGTACTGGGGCTCAGACCTGCAGCTTCCCAAAACACCTCTCCCCAGGCATAGGGAGTCCGGGCAGACCTGTGTCTGCTCCACTTCCCTCACTCTGCTCAGCTGTCTCATCTCATCCTGACTGGCCCCTTGTGTGCCCTGCAGCCCAAATCTTTCCCAGATAACAGCCCTCATCCAAGAACATGCAGCAGACCTCTGCTCCAGCCACGAACCCGGATGACCAGCCTCCTCCCAGCCTGGCCTGCCTGCCAAGAAACACCCAGTGATGCGACCCCAAAATGCACCCGTGTACCTGAGACTCCACATCTGGACAGTGTCATCTCCTGGGCCAGGGATCCTTTAGTGCTGGGCACAGCTCCTGAGCAGCGAGGTCTCCAGTCCTGGTGGCTCTCACATGGCTGTTTGCATCAGGACTCTCCAAGGGCGGCAACTTCCAAGCATGGTAGGGTGGACTGGCACCTGCCCAGGGCATCCTCCTCCTCAGACAAGGACTATGCCTCCTCCAAATGCTCCTCAAGCTCTCTGCCTGCCTCCTCAACTCCTCCTCAACACCAACAACGCTCTCCAAACGACCGACAAACCCCCACTCCTCAAAGTGCCCAACACCCCTGTCAGCTGAGGGGGTGGGACGTGAAGGGAACAGGGAACTGCGGGGACGGTGGGGAGGTGGGTTTTCCTGCACGTTCTCATGCTGTCTCCCCACTGACCTCACCGCTGTCCTTTTGTCTGTCTCTCCTCTCCCCTGCCCAGGTCCCGGAGCGGTGCACGACGGCGGCAACGCGGCGTCCCGGGTGGCCGCCGGCCTCTGCCTCTGGGCCACCCTCCTCGCTCGCCTCCTCCTCCTCGACTTTTGATAAGGGAGCGGAGGGTCCCGGGAGGCCCCGCCGCGCCTCTCCCCCCGCCGTGGGCCCTGCCCGCCGCGCCGCCCGGGGACTCCTCTCCGCGGGACGGGCGATGCACCGGAGGACGGGCGGCGGTGCCGAGCGTCCGAGGATGGCCCCGTCTCCCACATGCCGGGATCGTTCTCGCCGCCAGTTACGCTGTACAGACCCCACCACGTGCCACCAGACTGTCACCCGCCGCCACCGCCGCCCCGGGGACGTGGCCCGGCCCGGCACGGACGGTGCTCCTCGTCTCCGGCGCGGGGGCCGTGGAGCCGTCGGGGCGGGTGCCGCCCAGAGCCTTCACCGGGGATGTCCGTCTCGTCGTCTCACTAAGCCGCCTATGCCCAAAAAGACCCCAAGGTTGAAGCCCCCCTGGCTCTGCCTTCAGCCCTCTTGGTCCTGAATGTCAGTTCTTGTCGCCAAAGCTCCTCCCTAAGCGCCCCTGATGTCACTGGCTTCCCCTCATCTGCCTCTGCTCCTGACATGATGCTCGCTGGCCCTTTTGGAGAGAGTCAGGTGACACAACCAGTCGTCCTACAAGGGTCAGGCACTGCCCACTACTCTTTCTCCCAGCTAACATCGTACCCCTCCGCTTACCAATAAACCCCCTCACCTTCCCAAAGGCACAAGGCCGCTCTCCCAGGAATGTGAGCCCTGGAGATGATGCCAGCCCCTCATGGGGACTAGAGCCTTCTCGCTGCATCAGACAGCCAGACCATCGCCCCTTCTTGCTCCAGACCCCTGCCCGCTCTGCTGCTGCCCCTATGATGGCAAGGGGTGCCCTGTGGCTCTTGTCCTGCTGTGCTGCCAGCACTTTTTTTGGGGGGGTTCCTCTGGGCTTGTTTTCCAAGCACTTTCCAAGTTGCACATCAAAAGCACAGCACCACCAAGGCGGGGCAGAGGCTCTGAACCACACAGCGAAACACCAGCTGACAAGGCCCTTTTGCTGTGGCTCTGACGCTCGTGATCGTCTGCATCTCTGCCTCTCTGAGGGCCCTGAGCTGCAACGCCCTCCTGCTGCCTTCTCTCGTGCCCATCACGTGCCCCTGCCTGAGGAAAGTCTGATGTGCTCGACCCTCTGGAGGCAGCTCAGGCTCCACCGATTTACTGCTCTGGCACAGCAGGGACAAGAACGGCTCTAATCCTCCCTGCTGTGACGTGCCCGTGACACCAAAACGGATGCACCCAGACTCTGCCCTTCCTGCCACTCTGGGAGCTGCCTGTGGTGGTGGCCACGTCACCTCCCTGCATATGGAATTGTGCTCCTGATGGCACCGTGCACCATGGACCCCCCTCACCTGGTACCCTGTGGCAGCCCCGAGCCTTCCCGATGCTCCCTGGCCACCCAGGAATGCTTTGGGGCCACAGTCTGGGGATGAACACTCCCATCCTGATCCTGAAAAGTCACATCTCGCACCAGACCCTATTCCTGTGACAGGGAGACCTGATTGCAGCAAGGCACTGAGCAAGCACACAGAGCATCCCCTGTCCTGACCCGCTGCATCCCTGTGCCTTGCCCCTCCCTTCTCCCTCTGTAAGTGAGATGACTTAAGAGCAGTGGCCACTCACACGCTGTCTTCCCTGTGCAGACTCCGCTGCTGCCCAATCCTCCTGCTTTGTGTGGCTGCAAGGAAGCTGGGGTGACAGTCCTTAGCACACAGGATGGAAAAAACCAGCCCAAGCCAGAGGCCATGATGGGCCACCACCCCGTCCTCTATGTGGCTGTGCCCGTCCTCATCCCTGCTCTCAACGGGCTGCCCGGGACCTGCTACAAAATCTCAGTGGATGCTCCCAGCCCACATCCTGGATGTTCACCATGTACCATGGCTGATGGGCAAACCCCCCTGGCCCTGGTGGGACACGCTGGGTTACCTGGTGGACGGGGATCCGGCACTGACTGGGTGAGTCCGCGTCCTGCGGTCCCTGCGGTGCTGCTCTGCATCTCCACTGGCGTCCCGGGAAGGTGGCACCAGCAGCGATCTGGGTCCTCTCCCGTGGCCCCGGGCATGTTTACTGAGCGGGGATGGAACCGTCCTCAGCCAGCAACACGCACACATCCTTCCCCACGCGCCCGCTCCAAGAGCGCCCTTGGGTGCAGGAGACACCTTGCCCTGATGCCTTCAGTGGTCCGCACTGACCCCAACAGCCCCCCCGCCGCCTCCCCCTGCCCCTTCCTGGATCAGCCCCAAATTTCCCCGTCCCTGCAGCAGAAACGCTGCAGAACCACAGGGCCAGAGGCCACGGCATATCAGAGAGCGGTGACGAGACGCCACGACGCACACCGAGGCTGGCGGACCTGGCACCGGGGCTGCCCCCCATCCCATCCTCCTCCTCCTCCTCCCTGGGCCAGGTGGGCTCAGCTCCCCTGTCCTCTGCCGGGACGGCGTTCGACTTTCTCGTGCCATGTAACGTGCCATTGTGAGGAACGTGTTGGCTGTCTGGAGGCCGACCCCGCTGGGTGTCAGAGCCCTTTGTGACCGCTGCTCTCCATGTTTGGATGCCTGGGGGGGTGGCCGGGCGCCCAGGGCGGGGGCAGCGTGGCCCCTGGGTCTCTCCTGCTGATGGCCACGACGGCCAGTCTTGAGTTTCTGTCGATCATTGTATTCCAAGGGTGGCTATACTACCTGAGATTTGTGCATGTTACATTGTAGTTGTAACCTTTTCTAATTCGGCAAGAATAAGAGATGGTTGTGATTGTGCAGTGTATCAATAAAGTTTGACGAACTTTGTACCTTCGGGGCTTTGCTTCACGGACCCCGCACACCCCAGGGAGGGACGTGGTGCTTGGCACCCGGTGTGCTGAGCCAGGAGGGCTCCCAGGTGGGTCCTGCAGTCTCACCCAACGCTTGGTTGGACCCTCTTTTGATCATCCCCTGTGATGGTGACACTTGGAGCCCCCACAGCTGGGGGCCCGCTGCTGTTTGGGCCACCCCTCACCCCACCCATGCATCTCCCTTGGGAATCCACCAGTGGGTCCCAGGGCCCACCCACCTCCATCCTCCATCTGCCAGTGAGCACATACCTGCTGACAGAGCCCCTGCAGGGTAAGGACTGTCTTTGCTCTCATCACTCACCTACGTTCAGCAGAAGCAGCGTGATCAGGGGCCTCTTTTCCATGCCTGAGCCATTCCCAGCATCTTCTCCATCGTCTTGTAACAACACTTGCTGACAGCTAAGTCCCCCACCCCCGTGAAGGGACACCTCTGTGGATGACGCGCTCCCAAGGGTGGCTTGCTCCTGTCACGATCTGACAGTGCGTGACACAGACCAGATGTCTTCATCAAAGGACAAAGATGGCAAGGACCAGGACCAGAAGGAGATGGGACCCTCAGCATCTTCCTGACATGGCTGTAATCTCACCCTAAAACCATGGGGCTGGGGAGACCTGCACCAGGGGGATTCTGTTCCACCCCATCAGCTCTCCCCACCTTTCTACCACATCAGCTGGGGGAAAACATTCAACAAGCTCCTCTACTGTGGGGCCTGCTGCCAGGAGACTGGAGGCTGTGGGACTGCGCCAGACCTATCAGTGTCTCACTTGTTTTGAGACCTCCCTTCACCTTCCTCGACATGAGAATGAAAAGCCCAGTCCTGAAAGTTTATCCCTGAACCTCACAAGAAGCTGCCCTGCTGAGCAAACAGCTCCATCCCAGCACCACTATGAGTTGCTGCGACCTCACACATCAGGGACACCTCTGCTGTCCCCCTGCAGAAAGGTAAGTGCTTCCCAAAACCCAGTGGCCTCCCCAAGAAAGGGATCTGGGAGGGGGAAACGATCCTGCCTGCTTTCCTCAGTGTTACCTGCAGAGAGTTAAGCACAGGTGACCACTGTGGGAAACTCTTTGCTTTGAGCCTCTTCCCAAAAAAACCAACCAATCAGGGAGCCAAGGCTGATGCGATATAAATACTGGTGCCACAAAGCAACACCGGCCTCTTGCACGTGGCTCCTGGGGATCTCACCACAATCTGGGCCTCCCTAATGCTTCCCCATCTTAAAATGCTGGTCCTGCTGGGTACACAGTGCTGGACCTGCCTCCACTGGAGAGAAACAGATGGCCAAATGCTCTGGCTCATGGCACATCCTAATGCCTTGTCTGCACTGTCCCCATCACAGAGCACCAGGGAGGAAATGCAGCCCCATCCACTGTCAGCCCAGCCATGGATACCCCTGTCTCCCTTTCCCAGCTTGAGGGGGATGTTTCTCCATGACCCTCAGCGATGTCCAACCTCTGCCTAAGGACAGGGACCTCAGCTGCTACATCCAGAGGGATGGATGGCATATTTCAGGCCATAACCTCCATTCCCACCACCAAGACATCCTTACCTATGTCAATAAATTAATACATAAATGCATCCCTTGAGCCGCCTCTCTCTCTCTTTAACATCCTCTGTCTGCTACTCTGGCACTGGAACACTCCTTGATCTCTCACCTAGAACACCAAAAAAGTTACAATTACAGAGAGGAGGTGAAGGAGAGAGCCCCATTGCCTCCATAATTATCCCTGGGTCCCTCCCCACAACCCCAGAGCATTGGGTCACTGCCTCTTCTGCCAGGTTGGTTCTGCTGTGGCCAGCTGGCCCGGCCTGGGAGACCCAAGACCTGAACAAAGACCAACACAATCTTCCCTGCCATCCTGCCCCTGCTGCCTGTGCCCAGCTGTCCTGTCCCCACACCCTCAGCACCTCATCCTTTACTTAGGATGTGCCACAAAGCCTGAGTGAGGTTATTCCCTTACCCTACACCGGTATCGCCGGGACACTGCATGCCGTGCCTCAAGACACTCCTTCCCATCCCTTCCGCTCTCTCCCTTGTCTTCCTGCTCATCTCTTGGGTGGCACAAACTTATTGTAAGGTCAAGAAATAAAAAACCCCACACAAAACTCTTCTGCCATCACTTACAACAATCCACTTCTGATCCTACAAATGTCCTGGACGGTGTGAAGCAGCCGGCACCCCGAGGCTGAGGACCAAACACACTTAGTGACCTACACATCACCAAGACACCGACCAAGACAAGCCCCTGGGGACAGCAAGTTTCACCTACACCAAAACTCCATCCTGCCATGCTTCGCCTCTACAGGGTTTCACAGGTGACCTGGTTTCCTGCACCCACCTCACATGGTTGTCTCTCCTTCCCACGCGGGATTTGCTTCGGTTGCTCCACGAGCATCCCCTGCAACGCTGTGCTGCTGGGGCAGAGAGCCAAACAATGAGCTTTTTGGACACCGAGCAGGGTCCTGACAGGGGGAATAGGGCACAGCTGTGCCTCACACCTTTTCCATCTACTCACCAAAGCCTTACCTGTGACAGCATTCCCACTGGGAGGTGAGGTCCAGGTGCCACCTTTCCAACGCTCTCATGGCCCACTGTGATGTCTCAGTGCTCCCATCTCTCACACCCCCACCCCCACCTCCAGCACCCCTTCCCCGCTCCCCTCCCCGTTCCCGGCGGCGCGAGGGGAGGACGCGGGGCGGCCCTCGGCCCCCGCGGCAATGAGCACCACAACCAGACGGAGCGGCCACATGGAACAATCGTTTTAATGGATAGGCAGAGAGAGCCCCCTCGCCGCCCGCCTGCCCCCCGCGTGCCCCCCGCCGCCGGCCGCAGGGAAGGAAAGGGAATCGAAGGAGGAAAACCGACCGCGGGAGGGACCCCCCCACCGAAACGGACGGCGAGTCGACCAGTCCCACGTCTCAGCAGAGGGCTCGGCCAGGAGCCGGTTGCTTCACCTTCTTTTCCTTACTAGTGTTATTTTTTATATATATATATATATACACACACGCACGCCCACACACACACATATACATACACATATATATATATATATATATAAAAATATAAAACTGAGCTATATAGATCTCCCTCTGTCCCTTGGTTCGCTTCATTCCACCGCCAAGGGGCCGGGGCCACGCGGCGAAAAGCGACGGAGAGGGGGCCCCGGTCCCTCCCACCACCCTTTGTCCCCGAGGGCGGAAAGACGAGGGGGTTTGGGGACGTGTGGACCGAGACGCTCGCCTCGTCTCGTTGAGGACCGATACACACCTAACTCCATATACAGCATGCAGTAATGGCAGCGGAAGGACCCTGCTGGGAACCGTGGCTAGAACTCGAACAAAAAAAAAAAAAAAAAAAAAAAAAAAAAAAAAAAATTATATATATATATATATGTATATTTATATATACTGTATATATATATCCCATAAAAAGATTCAGTGTCTCCCTCCGCCTCGACGCGTGGTGAGCGTCGCCCGTGCCCTTGGCAGGAACTGTCCGGACGACCGCTTTTTGGGCCGGTTTAGGGGGGTTTTCAGCACAGGACTCCTCCTCTTCCTCCTCCTCCTCACTGGGCTCACAAACCTCCTTGGCCGGTCGCCTCCTTGGCAACAAACTTCTTCTCTCCGCTTGCTCCCCCTCTCGTGGATTATTTCTATTTTTTTCCCCTCTCTCTCGTCCTTTTTTTTTTTTTTTTAACTTTTTTTTGCCCCTCCTTTTTTTTTTTTTTTTTTTTTTTTTTTTTTTTTTTTTTTTTTTTTTTTTTTTTTTTTTTTTTTTTTTTTCCCCTCCTTTTTTTTTTTTTTTTTGTTTTTATTTTGTTTTTTGTTGGTTTTTTTTTTGCATTTCTGTTTTTTAGGAACTAAGAGTTCTAGGCTCGTATCAGAAAATACAATTAATAAAATTAACCATGACTCAGAATCCCTTATCATTCACGATGTCCGCGGATGGTACAATGAAAGCGTGGCTCGACGCCGGTCTCCTTCCTCCCTTTCCCTTCGTGGCGGCGTGGTAACTGTTGAAGATCTATATATCTATACATATACATATATGTATACCTGGGTATATACATATATATATATATTTTCTGAAACACACAAATGGCGGCACAGTCCATGAGAAGAGGGGAAATCTTGTCAGAGGAGAAAACTGGTGTGTCCGGATGGAGGGTCCCATGGGAGGGAGCAGGCGGGCTGGGGTGGTGACACGGACGGGGCAGGGGGGGAAGCACCACACTCCGATGGCCCCGTCCATCCTCTGCGCTGGCCCGAGGCAGAGAACGGTGAAGACCGGGGAGGGGAAAAAAAAAGGGGTGGGAGACTCCCCCCCCCCAAAAAAAAAAAAAAATAGGGTGAAAAGAAAAAGACTCAGTCGCGTTGCGTCTTCAGCAGGAAGCCTTGGATTATTATTATTTTTTCCCCTTTTCTCTCCAAATTCCCATTGTGTTTTTTTTTCTTGGTTTTTTTTTTTTTTTCCTTTTTTCTTGTTCGGTGGTTTGGTGGGTTTTTTTGCATGTTTTTCCTCTCTTCCCCCTCCCCCAGGGTGGCCTGGCCGGATACTCTCTCAATTCTTATGATTATTTTCGGAAACGGTGAACACTTCTTCTTCTTCTTCTTCTTCCTCCTCCTCTCCTTTCCGCTTGCGCTCGCTGGCCGTGGTCGTCGCCGCCGCTACTCCGCGGGCCGGCTCTCGGGTCAAAACTGGCGGGCGAGTTGGGCGAGCGGCAGGACCAGGAGCCACCCGCAGCCCCCTCGTCGCCACGCGCCGTTGTTCCCGTCGTGCACCGCGCCGGGGCCTGCGGGAGGGAGAGGAACGCCCGCAGGGTCACCCGCAAAGTCAATGAGAAAACAGCGAAACACGAAATAAATCACAAAGCCAACCAAAGGATGCTATCTGGGCGGCGTTGCACGTGGTGGGATTGCTCTCCAGGTGTCCCCCTCCACCTGTGTTGTCGTGAAGAGCACGGCAGCAGCCGTCCCCCATCCCCACCCACCCCGGTCTTTTGGGACAAGACTCAGTTCTTATCCCTAAGCCTCCATCCCAAGCCCATCCCCTGTGCATCACCACCATCTCACCTCCCTCAGTCCCTTTCCCCCTCCTCCAAAATTGTCCACGTTTCCAGCCACCCTTAGAGGGGAGATGACAGCTTTTGCCCAACACACTCTGCCCACCCTATTCCCCACTTGTGTCCCTGGGGAGGGCAAGTAACCACCTCCCCACCCAGCAGAGACACCACCAGCAGCACTGGATGGAGGACTTGGTGTTTTGTGCCTCTCCAGTCTTTGTGGACTCATCACAGGCCCAGACCATCTCAAGAAGAATGAGATGGGATGAGGAGGGTGGTCGAGAAGAGCCAAGCCCTTCCACACCTTTGGGGACTGCTAGGGTTGGGGAGTTCAGAGTTCACCATGGGAAAGGATGTGGAGGGTGTCTGACCCAGTGGCTTTCACCAAAACACCCCAAATACCTGGCCCGGGGGAAGACTAGGCTGGGAAAAGAGCTCAGGAAGGCATCCAGGTTGGTGTCCTACCAGAGCAGGGCTGCCCTCAAGGTCTGATCCACACATGCTCTTAAAACCCCAGGATATGTTCCCTCACTTCAAAGTCCAACCAGGGCACTGAGCACCACTAACCATTTGATCTCCCACTCTCCAGCACACTCAGACACCTCACACCTCAAATCCAGGCACCAAATCCAGGGCTTATGCACTACCTCCATGGCCCTCCCAACATCTACAAGTCATCCTGAGGGCTGACCCACTCAATGCACCACAACTGAAGCCACCCCAAATCAAGATGACACCAAACCGGTTGGCCAGAGGATAAGATTGTTCAGCCAATTAATTGCTGGCTGCCCCAGCCACGAATAACACCAGGAAGGGGACCAGATGCCTGTCTACCCCTACCACACCCTGGAAAAAAGGCACTAGAAGCATCCCAGAGGAGGAAGGATCTGCCAGAAGACCCACTTAGGCAGCAACACTGGGAAAGCCGAGCACAGAGACATTCCTGATTTTGCCCTGGTGATGGACAGGGAGCAGGAGACTGTGGGATGGGGCAGGCATGCAGAGGGCACAGACCACCACCAGACAGGCACAGCAGGCTGGCAGGGAGGAGGCAGGATGGGAGGGCAGCTGAAAAAGCCCTAATTCATCCCTACACCAGTGAAAGCAGGGGGGTTGTGGGGCAGGCTGGTGCTGCAGTTCCTGCTGAGACGAGCTGGGGTGGGAGCTGGAGGGGCCCAGGGGAAACACTGGGGGAAGCACTGGCATTGCAGGGGCCCCCAAATTACTGACCTTTCCAGGGTGTCAGAGCGGTAGTTGTCTCTTCTAAAAATTAAAGAACAAGTGAAAGTTAAGGCAAAAGGGCAATGGAAAGTGCAGGCTCGAGACGCCTCCCTCAGCCTGCCCTCGACCTGGGGCTGGGAAAACAAGGGGATGGGGTAGCAAGTGGGATGTGCTGCCCAAACCACACCCCAATGCTCTGAGGCCACGGTCCTCCTGTCTTGGGGGGTGAAGCTGAAATGAGTCAAATTAGGGACCTCAGACCCAGCAAAGTCTGTGGTTGCATCCTGAGCAAAAAGCAAAGCACAGGGGCTGGGCTTTGGGGGATGCAGGGGGGTTCAGCTCTCCCCTGCAGGTTTGGGACCCATCCCTCTTGATAACCCTGCAACATCCCAAACGGATTTATCGCCTGGCAGCAGCCTCTGCGAGTGACAGGGGGAGAAGCAGAGGGCTTGTTTTTTTCCCCAGCTCCACAGAAGGAGGCAGTTTCCCTGAACACTCCATCACATTCCAGACAGCACCAAATGAGGCGCTGAATGAGGCGGCAGGTCTGTAATAACGAGTGCTACATGTTAAATAAAGCACTAGTTGACCTCCCTGAAAAATTAGATTAAAAAAAGGATTAAAAGATGAACGCTACATTAGCCTCTTTCACAGCCCCGAAAAGGCTCCTGTCACGGTACCTGCATGGATTAAAGCTCCATTTTGGGGGAGAAAAAAAACTTCAAAACACTTGCTGAGCTTCAGAGAAAAGGGAACACTCACAAAGTTGTCCCCCCAAAACCTCACAGAAGAGACATTCCTCGTGCCCCAGATAGTGCAGTCATTGCACCCACTTCCCTCTTATCTTTCATCTTTAGATAAATAAAGATGTTGTTCCCCAGACTGAGGGCACCAGTTCCTCGGGGACAGGTGATACATGGGGCTACCACATCACTGATACCTGGGGGGGGGGGGGGGCTTGTTCCTGGGGGTGCTGGTGGTCCCTGCACCAGGAGATGGGGGACCCCCACATGTCATGGTCCCCTCGGGGAGCTGTCACCCCCCAAGGGCACTCCATTAATAAAGACTGAATGGATCACCCAATCAATGTGGCTTTATGGAAATTAGGGTGGTCAAAGGACTCCGATTTCATTCTTGATGGCATTCACAGTCAGACCAACAAAGCTAAGAGGGGTAATAAAATAAGCTTGGACTTCTGTGGGATTCTTCCCTGCCTCCCACCTGGCACTACACTCACAGAACGAGTCCCACAAGCCATTGCTCACAGGTTAGAAACCAAAGAACTAAGAACTCGTCAGCAGGCAGATGTCATCTTTACTTTAGGGCTGTTCATCCAGCCTGGATCTGCAGATGCCAAATAAAGGCCCCTGCTAATTAAGATTTTAACCTCATAAACCCGAAGGAAGCCTACAGCATCACAGCTGAGGGTGTACATGTGGCTCAGGTTACTTTGGGCACCCAGCACGTCCACCCCATGTGTGCAGAACAGATGAAGCCAGGCCTGGGTGGTCTGCAGTGCTGGTATCCCTAAAATACAGGGTTACTGGATCACCAGGAAGGTTGGTGGGGAGGAGAGTGGAGATAGTTCCTAAGCAATGCTAATGATGGCTTAGCACGGGTAAATGTTCATCACGTACAGCAGGGATGTTTTGGGGGGAGCAAATGGGTGTTATGGTTCATAAACATCCAAGGTTAGCTCTACTTAAGGGCTGTGGGCACGGAGTTGAGCATCCAAGATGGGATGGACTCCTCTGTCACAACTCAGGGGAACTTGACACAGATGCCAATACCAGGGCAGGGGAGGACAAGCCTGTGCTGTGATGCCACCCTGACCCCGCAGCTGGGTGTGGTCCCTGGCAAAGCTCAGCATCCTCTACTCTCCTTAAACAAACTGCTACCCTGAACCACATCCAGCCCCTCCCCAAGGCTGGTGAGACATAGGCATCACTTCCTGGGGTCTCCACACGCCTCCCATGCTCTGCTGCTCTGGCACACTCAACATCCCAACACGTGCTCTGGGGCTCACTGTCCCGCTGTGCTTTGTGTGGATGAGAGCACAGCCTGCCCTGAGCCACCCCCGAGGGCTCTGGGGACAAGAAAAATGGGCCTGCTCCTCTGCTCTGCTCCCCTCCAACCACACAGCAATGAGAGGCAAGGAAATGACAAGGCAGAACAGGATGGAGGTCCCCAGTCCCCACTTCTGCCATATGGTTCATCTATGAGAACCACAAACCCCGTATCTCCAGCAGGGGAATATCCCCATGCAGTGCCCAGGGGGCAGATGTGTCATCCATTTCTGACTCCCAGTGGCTCAGAGAGGGTTCTGGGGAGCACAGACCTTCCTGGCCATGAGCAGTGTCAGAAGGATGCATTGCTCTGATCCCAGTTCTCACATGCAGGGAAAACAGTGCCGGGACAAGGGTACAAACCTGGTCCCCCTCCCTGCCCTCTGCACCTTCCCTTATCCCTCTGGCACCATCAATAATATATTTCCTTGGCAGGGGGGACAACATAGCCTGAAAGGTGACAGACACAGGGGTCTGTTCATTCTTGGGTGGGAATGGGACAGTAATGACCCTAAAAACCATCTCCTCCCACTCATCAACACCAGAGGATGCCTTCACACACAGGCTTTCCTAAGTACTTATCAGAGCAATAAAATGGAAACCTGCAGCCAAACCCTGACTTTGCATCAGCAGTGGATCCCAGACACCTGTGAACAGTGACTGACACAGTACATGAAGCAGGAAGTAGGTTTGGAAGCTCCCCAATTTCCCTGAGCTCACCATGACCTCCAGCCCATGCACTAGGGCAGTAAGGACCAGCAGCAAATGCACACCTTCCCCAAAAGACAAGGGAGACCCTTTCCACCTCTGTCCCATCAGGGTCTCATGGTTAAGCCGTTCCCCCTCCCTGTCTGGCTCCCTCAGCCCTACTCACCGTAGAGGATCATGCTGGCGTTGGTGTTCCCTAACTGGTTGGAGGCTACACAGGTGTAGTTCCCATAGTCCTGCTCAGAGACGTTGAAGAAAGTCAGCCTGGAGAAGAAGGCTTTGTTCTCCACTTTCAGCCCTTTCTGCCCTTCAGCCAGCCTGGGGAGAAAAGCAGAGTGGGAGAAGGTCACTGGAATGGTGTCAGGAGGAGAAGGTGCCTGTGATTTTCCATGGCCCTGGTTGTCTCACTGAGGTTGGGAGAAGAGGGAGAAGGGAAGGTGTTGGAAAAGATATGGGAGATGGATGCTGAGTCTCCAGCTGCCAGCCCACACCATCCCCATGCTGACCAGAGGCACCAGAGGACTCTGGATGGCGCTGGGGCTCGTAAATGCTGTGCACAGGGAGGGATGCTCACACACCAGGGAGAGAACCTGGGAAAGGCTCATTCCCACCCTACAGAAGAGCCTGGCTTCCCTCTGATGTCCTCAGCTCACCCTGCTCTGCAGGATGCCTTCTTGCACCTTCCTCTTCCTCACCCCTGCATATCCCTGATGGGTGACACGATGGGCACCCACCACAGCAGGGAGGCTTCTCAGCCAGCACAAATGCTGCAGCATTAACCAAGTGCTTGGACTTCCCTGAGCTGTTGTCCCCATCCTGCTCTGCTCCTGTGGCTCTTTTACTTGCTAATCCCTCACGGGAGGTGCCAGATCCCCATTATGGTCCCTGCCGGACGCTGATCAGGGGGGCTGAGCCTGCTCCTGCTGCTGCTCCCTGGGCCCTCGTGATCTGACCTACTTCTGAGCAGAACCTTTCATCTGCCACACAAACATCCTCCTCTTTGTACACTCCTTTCCTCCTTTGGCTCCTTTCCTCCCAAACCAGGGAAGGCAGGGGGCCCCAGCCTCCCCTCCAGCTTCTGGAGCATCATTTTTGGCTAAAATACCCCTCCTTATCAGTAAGGATGTGGCTCGTCCTGTGTTTGGCCACACCACGTCCCCTCTGGGCTTTCCAGGGAGAAGTAACACAAAAATCAGTTAAAAACATTTTGCCTGGGGTCAGAGGGAGGCATTTTCTCCAGAGTGAGACCCTACCCTGAGCTGTGCTGCTCCACTCCTCATTCCCCAGCCACATTCCCATGCTGTTGCTCTGGCAGAGCACAGCAGCTGCTGGTAGACCTAAAAGGGTGGTTTTCACCCCAAGGCAGAGCAGGCTGTCTCTGGGGCCTAGCAAACCTGTCTCTCGACCAACACCATATTTCTTTTGCCTTTCCAAGAGCTGCCTTCTGGCCAAAGTGTTTAAAGAGATGACAGAGGTTTCATCCACACTTAAGTGCTTGGATTTATGCTGCCAATATCCCTCTTCCCTGTTATGCTTCACCCAAGCTGGGATTTACCACGACACCTTCAAACGGAGGCAGGGGCAGCAGCGATCCTGCCCTGATGGAGGCTGAAAGAGGCTCCTGGAAAAATCCTCCTCCCCAGATGTCCCTCAGCTACTTTTCACAGTGTTAAATATAAAGCCCTGGAATAGCTTTTAATAGATACTGGCTGTGGATGCTGACTGCCTCCTGGAATGCCTGGATTTACCCCAGACAAGCACAGCCTGCTGCTGTCTGGGGGACCTGCCTTGGTATCCAAAGCAGGCTTGTGCTAAGGGTTATGAGCTGAAGCTGCTGGCAGTGGGTGCAGCTCTCACAGGGTTGGTGTGTCCCCCCCCTTCCCCCAGGTTTGTCCCCCCCCCCAGATTCTTACCGCTTGTCGTCTTTGTACCACTGGAAGTCGGCGGAGGGGACAGCGGAGGCTTCACACAGCAGGATGCCCTTCTGCCCCACTGGCACCCCGCTGCTCTTGGCATCCGAGATGTACGGTGGGTCTGTGGGAAGATGGGAAGCCTGGGGTCAACACCCAGGAGCCTTGAGGCATCCTATACCCCCACTCCTTGCTCCTCAAGTTCTCCTTTCTTTCCCTGCAGGTGGGAAGGAGCCCAGACCATCTCTGAGCCCGTGTTCAGCTCCTGCCACTCTGGTGCTGTCCAGGGGTTTTTAGGCTTATGGGCGGGATCCTCTCCAAAAACTAGAGCTCCCCAGCTCTTGGGCACCACATGTGCACTAATGGGGTGACCAGAGAGGGGTTTAGGAGGGTCTTCACCTCTGTCTGAGCATGAAATATGCTGCTTTCTTCCTCACTCTCATTTTTTTTCTAAAGGAAAAAAAAAAAAAATTCTATTTACTGCTCACTTCTCTCCTCTCCCCGGAGGTTATCAGCACAGCATCTCTCCATGGGCGGAAAACCCAGGTTGATGGAGACAGCTGAGGAGGAGGTGGTGGAAAAAAAATGGAGCTTGAAAAGAAGGGGAAAATAGGGCAAAACACCACCTGCTCAGAAAAAACTGCTGCCGCCTGTCTCGCTCCGGGGCCCGAAGCCTGTGAGTGCCTCACTCCCAAGTGCCATTCCCTCGTGGGGCAGCACAGTGACATGCTCCAGCCCCACTCCTGTCCCCTGCTGGCCCTCCCCCCCCCAGTGCTCACAGTTGACGGTGACTTTGACTCGCTGGACGACGGGCGCTGAGACGTCGTTGGAGGCGCTGCACTCGTACTCGCCCGACTGCTCCCGCGTGATGCCCGTGATCTCCAGGTACTCGTCCTCGCTGATGAAGCCCACGGCTGCAGGGCACAGACAGGGGCGTGAGTGATGGGGGAGGCACGGCAAACCTGGTCACCATCCGTGACTCTCCACTCTCCACTAGGACATCAATCCTGCGGGCCCAGCCTGGCATGCCCACACGTCTGTGCCCCTCCATCCCAGGAAAATCCTGGCCATAATGGTGTCTGCAGGCACTGGACCTTTGTGGTGGACTGCCAATAGTGTCATTTGCTGGAGAAAATGTCCATAATGTGGGCAGGGTGGTCCTTGCTGAACCTGCGCCCTGCTACAACAATCCAAGATCACCTCTCCTTGGCATTTGCACATCCCTCCTGCTGGGGAGGCACCACCGGGCCCACCCAGCTTTACACAGACACCCCTCTCTAATTTCCACAGCAAGTTTACTCCCATTGGTTGTGGTGCCAACATCTCCCTTCACCTGCAACGCTTCATCCCTGTGCTACTCCAGGCTTGTTTGTGTTGGAGCTGCACTTGTCCCCTTCTTCCCCACCCAGCCTGCAGTGCAGCTCCAGGTTTCACTCAAAGCCAAAAAGGTGCAATTAATGGCATCTCCTTCAGCGTGGCATCATTCAGCCCCCATTCCTTACAGGAGCCCTCTTTGTTTTGACACTCTCCTGGAAACCCACAGCACTCAGCTGTCCAGACACTGGTGTTGGGGCACAAGACCCCCTAGTCCCCCAAACGAACGGCACAAGCAACTTTTTGCAAGCCCTAACAGGAACAACTTCTCCCTTCCTTTTGTTTACATCTCTCCACCGGATCTCCCACAGCTGGGATGCTGTAATGACTGCACGGAGCATCTCTGAGCCCAGTGTCACACTTAATATTCCTATAAATTTTAAACGGTAGTCCTTGGTACATATGTGTGGCAATTGGTGTCATATTTTAATTAGGCTTGCCCTACACCATCTGAAATTAATAATAGCTCGAATTACCAGTGTAATTTATAAATTAACATTGCTGCAGCATTAGGAAATAAATTAGCTCTGGACAGCTGTTTCTGGGAGTGAGTGCCAATGGCAGAGAGGCCAAGCACAGGTCCCTGGTCCCTGGGGGATGCCGTAAGCTCGGCCAGCCCTCACTTCCCACCCGGCTACTGGAGTGACCTGATGGGCCACAACTCGCTGCGCTTGGCCGGTCAACCGTGTGCATCTTGCTCCTAACAAATGCAGGCAAATACACACGTGGGAGGCTCCTGGAAGGGCACACACCGCCTGCATCCCACCAGCTGATGCTTTCAGAGCATCTCTCCCTGCGGCACAGGAATAGCCTGGTGAGACTCCACTGCTCCCCAGGGACCTGAGCCAGCACTGATGGCATTCCTGTGACACTCTGGCACAGCTCAGCACAGCGAGCACCCCGGGTGCCCACTGGGATCCTGCTGCTGCAATCCTAGGTGCCACTACTGCCAGCTCAAACTAGTGCAGATATGCTCAGCCATGATGAAATCCCACCTTGCCTCTCTCTCTCCCTGCACCAGACCTCACAGCTGCTGCCTCCACACAGCATTCCCGGGACTTTGCACATCCACTGCTCCCTCGCACAGAGGCCAAACCAAGGACCCTGTGCACACAAGTGTGTGCATCCCACCACCCCAGGCTGACCTGAACGGGGAGGCACCCCCGTGAGCTTTGGAAAGGGGTGAAGAAGTGAGTTTTCCCACTGATGACTTGCTGATATCCACCCACGCCCTCAGCCCCGTGCCGAAATCCCCACCCGAGCGGTTCGCGGTCCGAACCGCTGAGCTCATCAGTACTTAGGGCAGCTGAAAGGCGAGATATGAAGGCGTTACCCCAAAATCAATATCCTTTGGAGACACACAAATTACAGCATTACATCCAGCGGCCCTGAGGCACTGCAAAAATTAAAAAAAAAAAGGGGGAGGGGGGGGGAAGAATCCCCTTTTGTGGCTGACCTAGAATCAACTTCTCTGTAGCACAGCGCTGCCTGCTGATAAAGGAACGACACAGCCGGTGGCCTTCAGATGCTCCGTGCACAAATCTGACTCTGGGTTGTGCAAAGGCTCAGATAACACTGCTTCCCAACCAACCAAAGGCCCTTCCCGAGTTCTGGAGCTGGCTGGCACGCGGCAGGAATTAGCTCTTGCCACAGTCGAGCCCTAATGTGCATCCCCGGTTTGATCTGGGAGCAAAGCAGCTCGAGTGCATTTCGTTCCCCAGTAAAAGACTTCATTAAAGTAACTCTGAGGGTCAGCTTTACACCTGCAAAAGCGCAGGAAATTGGGGGATGAAGGTTTCCTCTGTGCCTGTGTCACGCTGAAGTCTGAGATACTTGAAAGGTAATCGGCCGATGGAGAGGCAGAGCACAAAGTTCAGGGACTCAGGGTCTGGAATCCACGGGATTTCAGCTGCAGCCCATCAAAACCGGCACAGAGAACCTGCCCTGGACCAAAACAGGAGACTCTGAGCTGGAGCTGACACCTGCTTCTGCCCTGTGCACAACCTGGTATAACTCACAGATAACAAGAGCATTAGGAATACTATCCAGAGGCTCTGGTCAGATCCTTTTTCCTTAGTGCCACTTACAGCATCCCAAAGATTGAGGTGACACAAAGAATCCCTCCCCACTGGTGAAGCAGGTGACACCAGGTGGCCAGGACACCATCTCTGTCCCCTCTGTGCTCCACTACAAAAAGGGCTTTGCAGGAAAATCAGATCCATAAAGCTGCTTCTTTGTAGGATTGCACCCTGGAAACACCTGGAGCTTGGGGATGCTCAGGGCAGGCCTGGACCAGAACCCTGCAGCTCCAGGACCTCTTCCAGAAGTACCAGTCCTGCTCTGCCTGAACTGACAGTGGGAACTTCCAAGGCTGTCTCTGCTTGAGCACAATTAGGAGCTGAAATATTGCAGGAATTAATGGAGAGCTCTCTCATCTCCTCAGTAGCTAAAAAACCAGCACAGCCAGCACCCATCATTATTATTATTAATACTAATAATATAATACAGGCCAGAAATGGAACAGCCACGGACAAGGCACAGGCGTAATCCTTGCTCATCAGCCGTGGATGATGAACTAACCCAGTGCGAGCTGGGAAGATGGAAAACCAGAGCCTGAATCCTCGTGCTCAGCGAGCAGGAGCCTGTGCACAGACCACCATGGGCTATTTAGGACTTGCTCTGCAGATCCCCATAAAAAACCTCAGGGAAAGGGAAGCTTGGCCGTCATGGCAGTGGAGGAATCATGGAGGTGAAATCCTGGGCTGGCACAGAGCACCAAGGCAGACCCAGCAAGCAGCCAAGCTGTGCCTGGGGTCCCACACACCTTGGATGAGATGAGGTGTGGGCAGATACCTCGTGGATCCACATTCCTCCCTCCATGCCTTTCTCCTTCCCTTGCTTCTCCTCGTTTTCCCACCCTGACTCATCTCCCTCCTGACTCCTCCTGCCCGTTTGCTTCCATTGAGCCTCTGACAAGATAATAACTCACCAGAAAGCAAACACATGTTCCCAAATTAATTACATGCCACTGTCCCTTGGCTCACTGTTGCAGCCATGTTCAGGTCTCTAGGACACCGCTCACAGCTTGCCCTGGCTGAAGGCTGCCCGTGGTGCCATTCAAAAACCTTCCCTGAACTTCTTCCCTGTGTCCATGTCAGCTCCCTGCACCTCAGGTCAAGCTGAGCCAGCCCAGACACCCAGGACTGCAACAGTTCAACTTCTTAAGCCCAAATGCACAACAAGTTTGGTCTCTGGATTCTCAAAGTCCCACCACCAATCCCAAAGTGCTCCCCTGCCTGCTACACCTACTGCTGCTGCATTTTTCCAGGCACCGATCCCGCCGCCCAGGACCAGCCAAAGAGAGAGAATATTTTATGGAGATAATTTTATTAAAATGTTTACAACAATGCAGATATTGACATCTCGCCTCAATCAATAGCACAATTTATTGTCCTTCAAGGTGAACATTAAGCCAAGCTGCCCATTAGTCAATATTTACCTCCAAGGTCTATAAATCTTTATACGGGCTTCAGCGGATGTTGACAGCAGCTGATTCCAGATAAGTAAAAGTAGGAGCGTGAAACATTGCTCCTTTTGGAGGTGAAATAGTAACTAGTTAATTACAGTCCCTACAGCAATTCTCAACTATCAATTTATGGCTACCTCTGGCAATAAAAATTAACACCGCGCAGACTCCCGGCTCCAAGTGACGCACTAAACCCGAGGGCCATATATCCCACACGTCACCCCAACGTGGTGCTGATGGCCATCCTATAACAGTTTATAGTGAATAAATAAAACACACAAAGGTAATACGAGCGAACTGTTGGCACCTGAGACCCGCTTCACCTCCGCTTCGTGCGGCGGCGGGAGGTTTGGCAGCGTCAGAGCAGATGGGGAAGGAGGTGTGGGGAGGAATCACCCCAGATCCCTCTCAAAGAACAAGCCACAACAGCCCCAGGTGGGTGGGCAAACAAGAGCTGTGTCTGCCTCCAGCTAAACAGGTGGATGCATCTGCTTCACCTCTTATTAACCACCATTACCCACTCCTGATAGCTCAATTAACACGGAACAAACTCCAGGTATTCCTAAAACTCCCTTTCCCATTTTTGTTTGATCAGGTGAATGACCCCAGCTAGGGCAGCTTCCCCTCCCATGCACCCCCTCTTTCTGACTCCCCTGTGCCGGCTTAATGCTGCCACGCCCTGGTGGACAGAGATGGGGGGTAATTAACCTGCTGGAAGCCATCAGCTCAATCATTAAAAAAATGATTTTTTTTTTAAGATTACCCTATCGACCCAGGCAAGCTGCTCTCCTCCTCTTGTGAATACTGCATCCCTGTGCCACAGGCTCCAGCCCATTTCCATCTGTGCCCCCCTGTTGGAGGAGCAATCCCTTTAGGAAGCACACCTACATGAGATCCGGGCTCTGAACCTCCCCTTCTCCGTGTTCACAAGCCTTCAGAAGAGGGACCGTAACCCCAGAAACGGGCACAACAGCATATCAGAGTCTGTGTTGTGCTTACAAGGGGCCAAGCCTCTCTCTTTTTGAAGTTTCCCGATGACAAGGAAAGAAATCTCTGCTCTGACATGCTTTTCCATGTTAATTAGCATGTTTCTGTGGCCCGATATTGTGCGAGGCCCCAGGGGATGGTGCTGCCTGGCACAGTGCAGGGATGCAGGAGCTTGGCAGCAGCTCCCTCCGCTGCTGCAGCCTGGGGTCCCTCCTCATCCTCACATCCCAGGGGTGCAGACCATCACCAGTTATGCCCAGTGTCACTTAGAGGAGCTTTCCTTATTAAATTGGGTTTGGGGAAACTCTCACGGCCAGTTTTACTGTGTGTCCTTGTGCATGGCAGCACCTGCTGTGAGGGAGAGGGGAGGCCACAAAGGACCCTCCCAGGCCCAATATTGTGCTGGCATGAGCAGAGGTGACTATTCCTGAAGGTCCCATCTCTGGCTGCCTTTGGCCATGGGGTCAGGACACAGGTATTTCAACAGGCACCCTGCAAACAGAACTTCCAGCCAGGAGCCCTCACAAATCCGGTGGCTCTGCAGCCAAACCTCTGCTCTTTCCTGCCAGGAAAGACATTTTCTTCAGCTTCCTGCTGAACTCAGAGCTAGAACAGAGACAGGGCCAGCATTTGTTGCTAGACTTGCTCAGTGCAACCCTGAGACCACATCTGGAGCTCCTATCTCACACAACAACTCTAATAAATAACTATTAAGTGGGCAGATGCAGCAATCCGTGACTAATTCACTGGGACATGCGACTTGCAGAGACCCTCCAGATGCCATGACATACCCTGGTCACTCAGCCTGCAGTCCCAGCCTAGAGCCTATATTGGCATCAACTCCAAGAAAGGCAAAGACACTGCCAGAGGGCAGGGTTAGATGGGATGTTGGGAAGAAATTCTTTCCTGTGAGGGCAGTGAGGCCCTGGCACAGGTTGCCCAGAGAAGCTGTGGCTGCCCCATCCCTGGAAGTGTCCAAAGCCAGGCTGGACAGAGCTTGGAGCAACCTCATCTAGCAGAAGGTGCCTCTGCCCGTGGCAAGGGTTGGAACCAGATCATGCCCAAGGTCACTTTCAACCCAAACCATTCTGTGATTCTCTGCCACACCCTTCCCTGTGGCACTCCAGGGACACCTGCCCAGCCCGGTCCCCTCACCGATCCTGCACAGCACAGCCAGAGTCTGCTGAGCCGTCCATTATGGCACCATTGTGAAGAGTTTTTAGCTTAAAAGTCCTTGAAAGTTTCCCACTGTGACTCGTTAAACAAGATCTTTTTCACTCTCCCTCTATTCTCCGCTAACAATATTTATACTCATTTCTTTTATTGAAATCTATCTGCCGCCTGTTCTATTAAAGCCACCTGAGTGGCAGCTCCTATTCTCCGGGAGCCCGCAGCCCATCTATTCTCCAGACAATGAGGTACAAGCAGTCTATCTTCTATTGTGCTTCTCCGGCCTTCGGCTCTCAAATCTTCCATCTCAAAAAAGGCATGTTGGAGACACCTCCACGCAAAGGATTGGAATCCCAGGCTGCTGGGGCTCCCTGGTGTCGGCCGGGCTCGCTGTCCTCCTTCTCCAGGCGAGCATCTCCAGGGAGATGCTGCTGTGGCACCCGTGATCCCTCAGGGGGGTGCTTTTCCCACCCCATCCCTGAGCATCCCTAAGCGCGGTTCCCTGCCGTCAGACGGCTGCTGCTCGCTGCTGCCGGGATGTTTGCACGTCTCAGACAACTTATTTGTTACCGGGAATAAAAGAGGAGCATTAAACCTTTTGTTTGCGAGAAGTAGTTCCTTGGGAAATAAATGGATTATGGAAATTAATATTTAAAGAAACAAAACAAAACAACTCGGGGACCAACCACCCTTGAACGAGGCTCTAACTCAGGAGTAAATGAGTCGAATAAAGAATGAGCCCTTTTATTTCGGCGCGAGGGAGAGCTCGGAGGCAGCTCGAGGCTCGGCAAACTGGCAGCAGCGGTGACCATCCTCAGCCTCTCCCAGCCCCTGCCTCCTCCTGGGGTGCTGGCAAGGACACCAAACCCCAGGGAAAGGTCCAGAGGGCACATGCCACCCTGTTAGGGCAAATTAAAAATGGATACAGTTCACAAAGCGCTTAAGCGGTGTCATATCTACAGCAAAGATGGGTGCAGAGCTCATTAAGAGGGCTGCTGTTCTTAATGACACCCACGTGTTATCACAAGCATGATCTGGACACCTTTCTCCTCAGCCCCTGGAGGGTGAGGGGGTGGTGCTTGTGGTAACACCAGGGCGGGACTGATGCTCAGCAGAAGCTGTGGCCAGCAGGGAACCACTTCCCACACAGCTTTTCTGCTCCTTGCAGGAACATCTCCACAAGGTACACGAAAGCTGACACTGACGCTCCCACGGAGCCAAGCCCCCTCCAGAGAGTTCTTGAGGACACAACACCTGCCAGCAGCTCCGTGCTCCTGCTTGAGCACCGACACTCTTCCTCCCATGCTCTCTCCCAGTGAGATGCCCAACACAAAGCCCTCTCTCCTTTCTTTCCTTCCTCCCTGCGATTTTTCCCCCCCCGTAGCTGCTTCCAAGGTGAGAGAGGACAGCGTTGCTGGAATGAAAGATTCTCCTGCGTGCCCTCTCCCAGCAGCGGCCCTAATTCATTTTTCATGGCCCCTTGCAGTGACAAAAGCCGCTGCTTCTCTCCTGAAAGCGTGCGCCATGCAATAAGTCAAAGCTGATGTGCATTTTCCCCCTGGGTGCCGGAGCTGTGCTTTTGATTTAATTTGTCCTGTTGTTTGGCGCTCAGCCTTTGCCGGTGAGTTCCTTTGGAAAGGCGGGAAGGTAGGGCCCCATCCGCGTGGAGGGGCTGCCTGACAGATGGGGTGCGGTGGGGAGTGGTTAAATAATTTGCTGCAATGATGCCGAGACGCTGGAGAGTGACAGATGCTGCCGGAGAAAATCGCTCAGACAAACACACGCATCCTGTTTGTGGGAGCGCTGCTCCTCGATTAAATCCTGTCGCAACTTGGCTTCCCTGGAGCTCATCCCACTTCTGGCAGCTTTCTCGCTGGCTCCAGGAGAAGCTGTGGTGCACAAGGCTTGGCGGGGACAGAGGCATCAAGAAACGAGGTTGCTCCTGCCTGATGTCTGCGGGTGGCTTGCAAAGAACCCGAAAAAAAATTCCACGGGAGGGATCCACCCCATCCCTTCCCAACCACAGGCCCTTCTGTGCAACCAGCACTGCTCTGCAGGAGAAAGCATTCCCACCCCCTGCCAAACTCGAGGCACCCCACTTTCCTCTGGATTTGTGTGAAAAAAGAGCTGCTGGCTCTGGACCGGAAGGTCCCTCTGGCTGGAAATTTAAACCCCCAGGCTTTCTCCGTAGGACAAGCTCTTAAGAAGCAATTGCAATCCAGAGCGTTAAATGGCTGTAACCTCAGCTAAGCTGCATTTCAGCCGCATTAGGGAAATATCCCTCAGATGGGAAGCAAGTGGCATAATGGCATTAGAGTAAAAAAAAAATAAGCATCAAGTGCCGGCTAAATCCATCCCCAGCGCTGGCAAGAAGTCATGGGGATCTGGGAAACTTTCCCCTCTCCACGCATGTCGCTGCAGGCAGCTCACAGAAAGTCCAGGAGCCGTGGCTGCCTTGAGTTTCTGCAAATGTGGGATATTTTCCATCCCTTCTTTTTTCCCCTGGGACTCCCTGACCTCACCTCACCCCCTGGAGCCATCTGAATCACGGCAGGGTGAGACTCGCTGTCGCCTCTCCATCATCTTTATCCCATCTTTATTTTTCCAGACACGCTATTTTCCAGCCCAGTGGCCTTGCTCTGTCCCTCGTGTTTTATGGCGCTGATGTCTCCATTTCTGCAGGATCACTCGCAATATTGTGGCTTATTGAGAGAAGCCAGGGATGGATGGGTTTGGGCCTGTGGGGGGCTGGTGAGGATGCCCTGAGCCTGGGGAGGGGAGATGGGGAGTGGGAGGTCACACCAGGAATTGCAAGGTGATGATGCTGAGTGATCAGAAGAACAGGGGTTCTAGAGACTGGGCTGAACCCCCTCACTAGAGCCCATCATCCCCTCCTCAGGCCTCTGTGAAGGTATTGGCCCTGCTACAGGAGCTGGGAGGGCAGCGAGAGGCATTGCTTTGCACGGGAAAAGCCATTTTAAATAACAGCAGCGTGTCACAGGAAGGGGAAAAACCCATGGGCTACGGCACTGCTCTGGCTTTAAATTATACTGTAGGAGAATAAAAATAAAAGAGAGGAAGACAGAGAGAGAGGCCAGGAGGAAAAAGAATTGCCATTGTTTTACCAAGCAGATGGGAAAGTTCAGGGGATCAGAAAAAGACTATTATTATCTTGACTCGACCGAGAGAAGACGGGAAAGGAAGAGGCATTTTTTTCCCCTGCAGTGAGGAATGCTGTGGCTGAAATCATTTCAGCAAAGAGTCGGAAGGAAACGGTGCCATAGGCTCTGGGCAGTGCCCGAATCATCCCCTCGGCCTGGGCACACCACCACAGTTTGGCTTTTTGTCCCATTGCCCTGGCAGTGACACCACATCCTGCACCACTATTGCAAGGGCAGGAGGGTAAGAAGGGCACACATCGCCCCCCATCTCCAGCTGTGCTGCCAGATGTGCCCACTGCCAGTGGCACTGCAGCTGTGGCACCACTGCTGGTCCCACCACCTGCCCCAGCCACAGGGCACGGCCACCTGCCTCAACTTCCCGAATTCCCCCTTTGCTTTGCTGCAAGCCATACGCTAAACACACAACAAATTTCATGCTGGGTGTGTAACAAGAGCAGAATATAATTTTTCCCTCCCCAAAGTCAAGTGAAAAGCCCTTTTTCTCTGACTGCAACAGTGTCTGCAACTCTGTGGCTGCTCACTGCTGTTCTTCAGCTCGGTACAGGGCAGCTGAGCAGCTCCAGTTCACCAGCACGTTTCAGCTCCTTGCCCTTACAAGCACAGCAGCATTTCTCAGCTTCACCAGAGACAAGGAAACTCTCTTTCTAACCATGTTCAGGCCAGGGGAAGGGCACAGCCCCAAAGCCCATAGCAGTGACCAGGCACAGATATCAACAACTGATCTACAAACAGGAGTAAACACTAGTACAATGTCTTCCCTGACCAGTATCAAGGTCCTGGGACAGGGATTAGGAGGTAGAGCACAGCTCTGCTCTGTTAGAGCATCCTTTTGCCCACTACCTCCACCCTGAAGCCAGTATCTACCACTCTCCCACTTTCCTCCCCTTTTCCCTCTTCCTCCCTCCACCACACGGTCCTTCCCTCAGACCCTACACGTTGCCTTGTCACCTTTCCTTCTCTACACCCACTTCTCTCCTGCACCCCTGGGACACAGAGAGGGGCTGGCAACCTGCCCTGCCTAATCCCATGGCTACCAACTCCTGGGGCGCTTAATATTCACGACAGAGAGAAACATTTCACGGCGAATTGGATGCACGTTCAACTGGAAATGGAAATTTTATGACTCTTCTCACTCCGCGCTGCAGATTACACCAGCTGAGAAAACATGGAAGCAAATGAACAACCTGTGAACTGTAAAGTATATTAATAATGAAATCACAGCCCAGGAAATGAAGGCTTTATTCTGTTTGTATTCTGCTCCATTAATGGAGAGTGCTCGCACTGGCTCCGCCCCATTAGCGGGCAATCTGCGCCCGAGGAGGAGCACAAGGACAGTGCAGGAATGGTGGCAGGGGGCAAAAACCTCCTTCCCACTGGGAAGTTTGGCTCCAAGCATTTCCTTGTGCTGCCCCCACCTATGGACAGTGCAGGTGGGCGAACAAGAGGGATGCCTTTGGCCTCAGTTGCCCCGCCCGATGCAAACTCAGCAGCAAGACTACAAGGCAGGGAATGGAGCAAATGGTGATGACAGGAAACAAAAAAAAAATTTGGATGAAAACCAGCTCCAGCACCACCAGGAGCTCCCCAGCAAGGTGCCAGCACTAGGAAAACCATCATGTGCAGGCTCATGTGCTTTCTGCTTGTGCTGCTCCTTCCCAACTCCTGCCTGCTGGAGTTTAAGTATCCCTCCTACCCCTCATCACCGTGTCCCATCTCTCCAGGGATGGAAGCAGCCGCCCCATTTGTGCACTCACAGCCACGCTGATGGTCACAGGAGACCAGTGGCAGAATGAGCCAGGCAAGCAGGGCTTCTGCAAGTAAAGAATCCCATGGGATAATGGACCCTTTTCAGCCACAAATTGGGAATCCCAGGTGGTTTTGGGAAACTTTTTCACCCCGTATTTGGGGGTCTCTGTTCACATTACAGGGGTCACAGTGGTGGTGTTGGGTGAACAGCTTGACTGGGTGATCTTGAAGGTCCCTTCCAACCTTGATGAGTCTGTGATTCTGTGAAATCTTTCAGTGCTATTCCCCCCCTCCACAGCCCTGCCCTTGGCTCAGCAGACCTGGGCCACATGTCAGAGCCCAGCTGGGCTCTCTCCTCCCCAAAAACAACGGCAGCAGCTTATGCAAAGCACATCACGGGAGCTAAAAGGAGCCGGAGCAGAGTTTTCTATAGCTGAAGCGACCTGGTGTTGACAGAATGGGGACGCATTTCCACAGCTCAGATTTTTATAATAATACCTCAGGGGAGTCGCTGGCAAAGTTTGGCCCAAATATAATTAGTTTGCACAGCTATGAGGGGCTGATAAAAGGTTTTAATTTGTGTGGAGATCTCTGGAATCTCAGACGCTCCGGTCCCTTGCTCTTCCCCAGGCCAGCTGAATGAAAGGAGAGTCCCAGGCAGGGAGTGACACAAAGCCAGGCGTTTATCAGGGAAGGAGGGAGTTGTGTTCAGCACTAAAGAAGAGACAGCAAATCCAACAAGCTGACACTGGTGGCATGTTGGGTTTTTGTCTGCTTTGTCCCACTACGCCAAAGAAATAGTAACACATTCTCATCTTCCTGTGGGGTGATGCTGGGGATGGAGAAGGGATGCAGAGGCGTTTGCAACACCACAGAGGGTCTGACCTTTGTGGGAAAGGTAGTCAGTGACCAGTGGGATAAGACAGAACATAACATTTGGATGTGCAGACAGGGCTCCCTGCTTCCCCCCCACCCCAATAGGGCAGCAAGTGGCTGCTTCTGCACAGTGCCATGAGTGAAATCCCGCTCTGCCTCCGGCAAGGAGGGAAAATGTGACATTGCAAAGCTGCATTCAGGGAATATACTGAAGCCAAGGTGGTTTTTTTTCCCCTTTACTTAAGGGAAAGGCATTGTCTCATTTGTAGCTGGAAGGGGTCTTGTTATTTTCGTACGAAGATGCATATTTTAAAGGTGGTTATGCCAAATATGAACAGATCAGCTCCGAGAGTTCATTTCCACCACGCGGGGAATCAAAAATATTACTTTTATACACATAAAAGTACATGATCTCCCATTGCTTCAAGAAAGCATCAGAAAGGGAAATGCTAAAAGCAGCTACCCACATGGCACACTGAGTTTTAGTCACTCCTTGGGGAAGCAAAACCTGGAGCCCATGACGTGATGCCACCAGATTCTGGCTCCTGCTGGGCCAGATCCCGCTCCCATGGGAGCAGATGGGGAAGCTGCTGGCACTCAGTGGGCTAAATATTCACCCTGCTCCTGTCAGGATCTTGTTGCTGGTCGTAGCACACGTCCACAACCTTCTCAAATGACCCCTGGCAACCCCAGTTGTCTCCTTCATGCCAACCACACAGAAAACCAATGTCCATCCCCAAGTCCTGCTTCCCCATGACCCTTTCAACCTCTTTATTTCGCCTATTTCAATAACCCTACAACGCCACAAACAGAGTTGGACCACCGTTGACCCTTTGCCCAGCCGATCTGTCCAGCACACACTGATTAAAGGAGTATCAAAACCGGTGGCAGATTTACAGGTTAACAGTGATTTAGTGGAGTGCACCGCAGCCAAATTAATGCCGGCTATAATGTAGTTTACCTCATTAAACAATGCACACCAAGATCCTGTCTGTTGTAAAACAATTGGTCTCTGAAGCCTAGTGTTCATCTTCCAGGGTTGCTGGGAGATAATAAATGGGTAATATTCCGGTGATAATGGTAATGGAGTCACGGCTCAGAGCTAATATTATGGCAAAGCAGTAATTATTTCAACAGTAAACAAGGGGACGGTTGAGCTGCCGACAGGATTGGAGCCGGTTGAAATGCTTCAGTTAATAGAGCTGGAGGCCAGGCCTGCAAGTGCCTCTTGGAAGGAGGACAAGGTGCTCGGCCACTCAGTGAGTCAGTTGAGCCCCTCCTGAGCCAACTGGATATCAAAAGACAGGAGGGACACATGCAACAAGGGAGGTGGGACAGCATGGTGGCCATCCCATCCCATCCCATCCCAATGCAGAACCCACAGTGCAGGGCAGGCTCAGTGCTCCATCAGACAGATGCAGCAGGACTCACATCCCTTCTTTGACACACCACTTGTGTTGTTGGCTCACACGACATCTCCAAAGGAGACAAGAGGCAGTGCAGAGGCACAAGGCCTCTGATGAACACAGAAGCAGCCTTACACAAACCATCTGCTCCCTCCTAGAGGTATTTCCCTGATAAAAGGGCCAGCAGAGAACACGGCTCTCTGGTCTTCAGTTAATTAGGTGACTTGAGGCAGGGTTAAAGGGAGCGATCTCATGGGACACAGAGCTGATCACAGTGAGGGACAAGGCAGCACAGAAGCAGATGGAGATTTCCCTCCCCAAGTGTTTTCCCCTTCTCTCTGGAGCCAGGCTCCAGATCTGATGTCCAGCCTACAAATACCCCATATGCCTTCTCTCCTGGGAGGATCCTGGAAAGATGAAGACAGCAAGCAAAGTGCTTAATGGACAAACCTCTGAGATGGGAGGATGTGTTCCCTTCCCAGGGACAAGCAAGCCTTCCAGCTGGATATTTTTTGCAGTTGCTTGTCCTCTTGTTTCAAGCCGCGCCAAGAGCCAGAAAGAATCAATATATCCAAATATACCCGACTTCTCCCAGAGTCCCTTTGCTGGTTTGCTGCTGATGTATAGACAGATGATCTCATGAGACCTCTGCCACATCAGGCCACCATGTCTCATCTATCTTAAGTGCATATACGAGCTGTGATTACCGCTGTGTCCGAGTGCCTCACGTCTGGAATGTATTTATCCTCCCCTCGGTTCCATGAGACAAGGGACTGCCATGGTACCTCTTCCAGGGAAGCCACAGAGGTTAAACTGGCTGATCAGGGGATAGCTGGGATGTGGCAATGTCAGGATCCTCTGAGGATCTCCCCTGCCTCTGCCTTGGAGCAACAAGGTGTCACCTGCCCCACAAATGACGGCTCAGACTCAGCCTGGGACTCCGACTCCACACAGGATCCAGCTATCAGCACCCAGCCTAATCCTGAGATTAATGAGGGATTCCTGCTACACAGACCTCTCCGTCAAACCTCTCACAAGTAAATACACCATCAAGCCAAACCATAATGTTTTCCTACCCTGGCAGCCGCTGTCTTAAGCCTCACACCAGAATCCATCATACTACAGCAATAATCAAAAAGCAATTAGACAAAACCGTGGCAGAAAAGTCCATCAAGGGTTGTTAAGGATGACGACTTGGATGCAGCCTCTGGCTCAGGATGTCTGCGTGTGGCCAGGCGGATGAGCCAGTGGAGGGATCCTCGTGCCCACACCTAGTTTGACACCCTTTCTTTGTGCCCCTGGCCCTGGCATGGCAGGATAACCACACTTTGCCTGCCCACAGAGCCCTCCCCCTCCTTACTGCTGAGCCATGCCTGCTCCTCCTGGGACAGAGGCTGCCGAGCCTTCATCCCTCCTGGAAGATCCCTCACTTCAATTCCTTGGCACGTTTCCTGAGCTAAATGGGAGGCATGACGAGTCTCGTGTCTGCAGCACAGATAAATATCCCCTGGATAGCTCAACGTGGAGCCACTCGCTCTGCCAGGGCTTTGGCGTCACCCCGAGCCCGGCAGCCCGGGGTGCCAACAAATCCCAGCCTGCATCCACCATGAAAAGAAAACTGGCCTGACAACATGACAATCGCCATGACAACATCAGAGTTACCCCCAAAAATAAATAAAAAGCCCAGTAACTATGGAAACACCTGAGTGACCAAAACCAGGCTAGTAACTAGAAGACCTCGCTGCAGTTTACGGATGGTATCGGCACTGCGGGGCTATAACACATCCAAAGCCTTGGAAACACGGAGATGCTCGGCACCTAAGGGTGCAAAGTGGATGTTCACGGGCACACACATGAAGAGGGGCGCCTTTCAGACCCCTGAATCCAAGTCCTCTCCACAACTTGCACCTCCTCTGGAAAGATGCTGCTGCCTTCCTGCTGGGTGTTACATCCAGACCATGGTTATCCAACATCCTTCTCTCCCCCTTTGCCCTTCTCCCTCTCTCCACCCTGCTGAGGATGCCTCTCTTGGTTGCCATCTCAATAGTCTTGGCCTGACAGGGGTGCCAAGAAGGGATGGAGCAGCCCCATCCCATGCCAGAGCTTGGTATCCCCATATGGTTTTGGTGAGCTGTGTTTTGAAGCCTCAGTGCCTGGCAGCTCCACTGACACTTGTGCTGCCAGTTAGCGCATCCAAGCCCAGGATAGGGCCTCAAAGCAGTTAATCCTCCTCTGGAGAGGCAAAAGAAGCTGAGACTTCACCAGCTCCTCTTCTTTTTCCACCTCAGCCTCTTCAGCTGCATTAACGGGAGTTGCTGTGGGTTAGTACAGCATTACTGGGAGAAGAAATAAAATAGGACCGAGGGGGTGAGGCAGAGGGACAGAAGACAGGTTGTACCACGCATTGGTTGGACTGGTCATGGGTTCAAAAAAAAACCCTTCTCCAGAGCCAGCATCCTGCTTTTGCTCGTGGCAGGAGATGGGCATAGGTAGGGTCAGGCACCGTGCAAGGCTCTGATCAGTGATGGAGGCACTTACGGGACCAGCACTTGTGTGATTCACTAGCAGAAAACTCTCTTGCTCAGGTTCACTCAGCTCTTGAGTTATGCCATAAAAATGCTCTCCTCAGCCCAGCTATAGAAACTCCTCCAGCCCCCAAACCAAACAGAGCCTCAAAAACCAGCCTCCCAGAACACGGCAACAACTGCAGACAGGAAAATTCAGAGTTCACCAGCCCAAGCCACTAAACATATTCATCAGAGCAGAGAGGGAACAGTTGAGTGCTCAGGGGAGCCTGGAGTGGCTGGAAGAGGGTCTCCAGTGAGATCAGTCCCCAGGGAGCTGGGCTGCTCTGGGTGTAAATCCTCTGAAGGAAAACCTGCCCTGGTGAGCAAACTCTCTTAGTTGCTCCATTTCCCTCCAGGAGCGGTGCAGTGGAAAATAATTAGGCCTGCGAAGTGCCTTTGCACGGGGCAACACTCGCCAGCATCAGCACGGACCACCAGTCCTTCAGCTCCTGATGTGTCTGTGCCTGGCACAGACAGCGCTGGCACAGCCTGTCCCCAGCGATGCCGGTGAGAGCCACTTACCATCCGCTCTGTAAACCCTTAAAATATGCACCAGCATTCCCTGAACCAATTCTCCCTCATCCCCGTTCTCCACCACTCCAAGCGAGACGGAGGAAGACGGCGAGAAGGAACAGGAGGCGTCTCGCTCGAGACTTCCCGTGGGACGAGTAGCAGACCAACAACTGGGAGAGGGGTCAGCAGCAAGCTTTGGGTCCCACTTGCTCCCAGATCTCCAAATTAGAGTATATCCTGCTAGGAAAAAGGATGCCATCCTGGCGCCTGCTATAGCACCTCTACACATCGTCCCTGGCCCTCATTTCAGTCCTCACACTTCCCATCCTCATCTTTACCGTGTGTGGTGAATGCAAAATGGGGAAATAGAGGGTCCCCTTGGTGATTTGGCAGGCCCACAGACAGAGGAGCTGCCCACGGAGATGGACAGCCATGGAAGTTGTCCTGAGTCACCTCTGGGCTCAGCACCTTCCATCAGCAGGAGACCAGGCTCAAGTAAATCTCTGTGATCATTTGTTCCCTTTGAGTTTTGAAAGCAGAATGCCTAATCATGGCCAAAATCAGGAAAGAGCTGCTGCTGCAAATTACACAGCACCACAGGTAATTTCTGATTAGCTCACTCTTCCTGTCCTGGTGCATCCTCAGTTTCCATAGCAGCTAAGTCCTAAGTAAAATGGAAACATCTGGTTCAAGCGCAGGTAAAGATTCCCTGGGGAAAAAAACCTGCTGGATGGCAGCAAACACAGAAAATAGCCCTCGTGAAAGACAGAGGCACCAGGAGCCGGGAGCCTGGTTAGGAGAGGATGGATGGTGTGTGGGAGAAGGCAGCGAGGGGCATGGGAGTGGGAGAAGAGGGTCCTGGAGGAGCAGGAGGGGATGTGGGAAGGAGAGCGGAGCTGTGGGGAAAACAAGATGCATGTGAAAAACAGGCGGTGAGGAGGCTGAGCTAAACAAAAACATGTTGTCAGGGTAGACAAGGGGAAGAGGAGGAAGAAAAGGCTTCGAGGTGGGAGCACATGGGCTGCCTCGACCATAAATGCTGCCTGGTGGTGACAACTTTGGTTCCATAGAGACACTCAGGGATGGGGAGGAGCATATGGATCCACACCCTGAATTTCATCAGTTATCCATGCACAGATCTCAACCGAAGCCACCAGCTGGAAGCAAGACCACTTAGAGCGCATTGAGGGAACGGTTTCTACAGAGGCTCCTGTCAGGGAAGGGGCTGAGATGCCACCAACTCATCTCACCCAGTGCCTGGGCTTTGGGCAGTGACGGATAAGGCCCAACCATTCCCTCCAGCGCAGACAAATAGCAAAAAAATCAATGGAGCTGCAGAGAGACACCGCAGCCATCGCCAGGCAGCGAGCAGGCGGAGCAGACACGGTGCCATCCGTCACTGCCGCCCCTGCACCACCCCCTCCGCCTGCCCAGCAGCCCGGACGGCTGTCCCCGAGGAGAACTCGAGGCAGTTGTCTGCAACAACAGCCCACATTGGTAGGGCCTCAGGGGAAGCACCACTCCGAGGTGGAACTGAAGTGCTTAGACAGGATCAGAGGAGCAGAGCCAGGCGGTGCCGCACGGCTCGTCCCGCCCAGAGCCCCCCGGATCCCGCCCCCAGCTCACCCACGAGATCCTCCTCGCAGCCACAGGGGAGTAACAGGGCAGCAAAATGCAAAGCAAAGGCCAAAAAGCAGCTGGGAAAAAGGGTTTGAGATTATACGCTCCCGAACGCATGGGGATTTGCTTCCCAGCAGTCACACCCACACAGTTCTGCTGAGGCTTTGCTTACCAATTAACAAGGCCACCAATTAATGCTTCATGTGTTTTCCTGCTCATTTGCACTATTTACAATCTCCCTTTGAAGCAACGTGTAATAATTGCCCGAAAACTTTTCAAAACAGGGCCCTACAAGCACGTTCAGTGTGCAGTGGGGGTGCCCCGAGCAGGAACTCCACGATCCTTGTGTACCCTTCCAACTCAGGATATTCCCTGATCCTATGAATCTCTGAGCACAGTAATCCCCATCTGGCACCTACAGCCAGTCCTCAGCCCAGCCAAAACCATAAACTGTCCTTCCAGACCACCAAGATGGATGTTCCTCTACCAAAATCAACAACTCCTGCATTAGGTCACATCTTTTCAGTTCTCTCTTCACCTTCACTTTGCAACTGAACCAGCCACTGACGCCTCTCCAGCTGCTCACAAATGGTGCTGTGCCCATCCCAAAATATTTCTGGCAATATTTGGCTCTTACCTTTGGGTGAGATATGTCTCCAGGTGATTGTTGGATCTGGCCTGCCCGTGGCTATGCAGGTGAGGCTGACGTTGCCGCCCTCGTTGATGGAGATGTCAGAAGAGATCTCGACGATTTTCGGAGACACTGCAATGACACAGAGAGAAGGAAATTGAAACTGGTTCTGCTCCAGCTCAAATCTCAAGCTGTGGGTGAAGGAGACTGTACTTCCATCCTCCCTCCACCTTGACAAGCTGTGCAGCAGCCCATCAGTCTCATCTGCCTTGGCAGGAGCTCACAGGGAAAAGAGGGGGCAGAGAAGACAGGGCTGAAGTGGGAAAAAACTGTAGCCAGAGGGGATTCAGTCATTTTAGGGAGGCTCACAAGAAGCTCCTCCTCAGCACCTCCATGGTGTGCAAGACAGTGCTTCTTCCCATCCCACTTCCAGCACTCCTTGTGTCCTCTCAGCCATGACAAACCCTTCCCAGCAGAGCTGCATCCCCAAAAAACACCATCCACCCCTTCAAACTCCTGCAGGATCTCTGCCAGGCCCTTGTGACCAGAGAAGCACCCAGAGGAGCAGGGCACAAAGAAAATGAGTCTACTGAGGAGCCTGTAAATTCTACCACCATGCAAAGGAAGGGTTATTCCATGGGGATGGAAGCTGTGCCACTGCACTGGCACTGCCATCACGAACCCTCAAGAGAGGGTCGGGTCTGAGGGGTCCAGACCTAAGGAGAGGACACACATGTAGGACAGGGGGAGGTGAGGAGGGAGCTGGAAAGGGATGAGGAGCAGGCAGGGAGCACTGGGCTCCTGTTGCTGTGTGAGCAGAGGACACGGGGAGGGCTGAGCTTCCCAGGAGCACCGTGGTGAGGCTGCACGAGGAAAAAACGATGGGCTGCTGTTATCAGCCTGCACCTGCAGAACATAATAAAGACCATCACCTCCCTGGGTTTATTTCCAAGCTTTCTCAGGAGCCCAGCAGTGGATTGGCCCCCGCTGCTGCGCTTCGCAGGGAGAGCCACAAATCACCTGCAAAGCATCCTGCTCCTTCCACCCTTCCCATCCATCACCCCCGCTCCGAGCTGCAGCCCAGGCCACTGCAACACCCCTGCTCCCGACTTGCACCCCGCTCCTGAGCATCCCTTCCCTGCCTCTCCCCACCTCCCACACCTCCCCGGGCTGAGCCGAGCCGGAATGACTGCAATGGCCTTGCACGCAATGCCTCTGCTGTGCAGGTAAGTAATTTATTGATCCGTAAAGCACTCCAAGACGCTCTGGAAGGGATTATGTCATGCCAGTGCCGCGCAATAAAATAAAAAATGATGGATTTTTTGTGAACATGATGGTGATTTAGGGTTTGTAGTTGGAAGTGTAGTTAAAGTACATTTTAAGTGGAAATCAAGGTGGGTAATGAATTATTCTCTGTTTTGAAGGGCTTCTGGGAGTTCATTTTTTTGCTGCTCTGGGCACAGTGGCTAATCTGCTAATCATGCACTGGAGAACAACTATGGATCAGATGCTCCCAAACACAGTGAGGGCTCTGGGGCAGGACAGTGGAGGGCACGAAGACAATACCAAAAGAAACATTAATATGCATCAGTGTCATTAAGGGGACAGCACAGGTCTCCTGGGGCCACCCAGAGCTGGGAGATGCTCTGCCCATGGCCAGGTATTCCATTGAGGGGAAGCAATTAATTACAGCAGTGCTGTGATTACCCCTCTGTGTTCCTGCTGAGACTGCCAGCCAGGAAATCCATGTGTGCCTTTAAAAAAATGGAGCTTGTGGGCTGGACAACAAAAATAGGCCACAGGGGTATTACCACTATCATTTTGGAGAGGTGGGAAGAGACAAGCAGAGACAAGTGGATCACCCACCATTGCCTGGGAAGCAGCAATAGCTTCCAGCTCTAAGTCCTGACAAACTAGAGCAGTATCCATCACCTTTAATGTGCTGTTTGCTGCATCACAGAGGAACCTTTCTGAAGTTTTTAACTGCTGAATCCACATCGACCCAATTCAGATTGTTTTGCAGAGAGTTTAAAAAAAAAAAGAAGTAAGAGTTTGAGCTGCTACTCTGAAAGTGCACAGGCAGGTTTGCTCAGGAGAGAGAGAAAATAATTCAAGTGACCAGATTATAAAACATGATTAAAGCAAATTAAACTTGGGTTTCATTGACAGGACAAGGGGGAATGGCTTTAACCTGAGGAGGGTTGATTTAGAACAGATATAAGAAGTTTTTTTACAATGAGGTGATGAGGTCCTGGCAAAGGTTGCCCAGAGAAGCTGTGGCTGCCCCATCCCTAGAAGTGTCCAAGGTCAGGTTGGATGTGGCCTGGGCTAGTAGAAGGTGGCCATGCCCATGGCAGAGGATGGAATGAGATGGGCTTTAAGGTTCCTTCCAACCCAAACCATTGCATGATTCTATAAAAGCAGCTCAAGCACCAAGGAAAAAGCCCACCAAGACTCCAGCAAGTTTGGGACACTCCCAGAGAGAAGCAATTTACTGTGTCCCATCTGGAATGAGAGGAGGCAGGAATGGCTGGGAAGCAAACCAGACAAACAACATCATTGAAGCTGTTAACTAACCCTGGAATGAACTATGCAGTGGTAGGGTTTAACACGGTGGGTATTGTATGTTAATTAAATGTTTGAATATTTAAGCACACAGACTATTCCAAATGCCTTTCTGGAGGCTGAACAGGTGTCTTGTAAAGCTTTTACCACGCTGGGGAGGGAAACCTTAATGAAGTGATCCAAGAATATATTTAATATTATTTAACAATCATCACTTCTTCCATTCCCTCTGCATTAAAGGACTTTCACCATCAGCTGGCATTTCTGCAGCACTGGGGCAGAGGAGACATTTCCTATGCCCAAAGCAGGATGCAGATGGAGCTGTGCCCCTTTGGGAATGAATAAATAAATAAAGCTAAGTAAATGCAGGCTTCCCAGGCGGGAACCCTCTCCTTGCGGGCAGTCCTTTTGTGTTCAGCATCTCCCTTGCTCACAAGTGATTAAACATGGCAGTGTTGGCCAGGCTGCTCCAGTGACACAGCACAGATTTCCCCAGAGGCAGGATGGTGGTTTATCGATCCAACTTCTTTTCCCCCCTCCCTCCCCAACCGTGCCACGGTGCTGGGGGAGCTCTCTGGGCTGCTCTCAGCCCTCCACAGGTGCCCAGGGTGTGCCCCCCCCCCCCCCTTTGACTCCTTGCACACATGGAGTCCCCAGGACAGAAAGCAGCTTGCTTAAATATTTAACCAAGCCATCTGGCGCGTTCCACGTTGGAGGGTGTTCAGTCAGGTGATATATGTCCTTACGGATCCGAGCATATGTGCTTGCCTCCACAGATAGATTCCCTGGCGCACAGACACCCTCCTGCCACTGGCACAGACAATATCCCTGCCATGCTTTCACCTCCAAACACCCGCTCCAGGGCCAGCACAGGTGCAAAAGCGTCACTCGTCCCAGGCACGTACCCCACGGCAGCGCTGAGCACAGATCTTCGTCTCCTGGGAATGCTGCAGGGCTCCCCTTGCACCTACACCACCTCCTCTGCTGCCTCCCCTGTGGCACTCACTGCAGGACTGATCCCTGATTACTCCTCCAGCTGCCTTTTATAGCTCATCCCAAATTGCATAAACATCCCCAGCCTTGCCTCGTTGCTCAGGCCCTGCTGTCTCCATGTGATCACCTCCCCACCCGCCCTCCTGCATGCAGGACCCTGCTGATTGCCTGGGCTTTCCTCTCCCTGACACCCAAAATTCCAGCCACGCATCAGGCAAGGAGTCCCCTGAGTATGAGGGGAGTGTGGATGTGAAACAACCTCTCCACCAGAGACTGGGAAGGAGACCTCAGATGAGCCTCACCAAGCTGGATGCCTTTCAAGGAGTAACTGTGTATTTTTGCCTTAACCACCTCCTTTCTACCCACTTTTGGGAGCCAAGGAAGCAGGGCAGAAATACACCTGTGACCTTTCCAGATACCTTTTGGTGTGGGAAGGGAAGCAGAGCAGGTGTTACCCCAGTGAAGGGGACTCACAGCCCCTGGCACAGCCTGGGAGCCAGAGGCTTTCCCGGTAAGCCTCGCAGTGCCTGCCTCCCCTTCATAAAACATGCAAACCTCCATCTTCCAGCACGAGCAACATCTGCTCCAGATCAAAGGGAACAACAAAGAACAACTATAAAAGTGTCTGGAAGAAAGAAAAAGAGGGAGAGTCAGACTTGCGTTCTGCAGGCGATCTGTGATGTGCACTGGCAGCTTCCTGAGCATCAGCCTGACGCTGCTCCTGCTTTAATAACAGCTTCTCACTGCTGTCACACACAGAATTCCCTGTGTTTTACAGAGTTTGCTACCACGGGTCCTGCCTCTGGGATTCGGTGAGGGGGAGTCCTGGGTGTGCTGGGTATCCTTGCAGCAATGCTGAGAGTCAAACCAAGCCCACACTCCAAGATTCGAGGGGTCTGTCAAAGTCAGATGGGACCAGGCACAAGGCAGGACCCCAAAATCAGGCCCCAGGACTCCTCCAGGTTGGAAACAGAGCATTTGGCAGCACCCAGGTTGGAGAAGGTACAATGCTCCAGCTGCTGCAGTGCCTGGCACCTCCATTATGCCTTCTCCCTCTTTTGTGTTCCAAAGCTTTCTGCCTTTAGGGAGCAAATTGAGAGCCCTGTGCCTTCAATTACAGGTGTGTTATAATGGGCTTTTAAATCAGTTTGTGCTGCTTTAACACAATTATAATTAGGAGAAAAGCAGAGAGGGCTTTGTCCTTTCATCATACCAACCTTCCATCCTATCCTCCTTCCATCACATCATCCTTCCATCATATGCTCCCAGCTCAGGAGCCGTTCTGAGGATGTCTACAGGGCATGAGAAAGGGCAAACACAGCCTCAGAGCCTCCTTGGTCACGTAAATTTGTACACCAGTCCCTTGTGGGTGCTGATCCTTCCCCACAGAGCTGCTCAGACCCCAGGTTGGCACCATCCCCCCCTTCCCAGGTTCGGCACAGCTTTGCCCAGGGATTGATTCTCCTCCTCTTCACAAACCTGGCAGCAGGCAAAGCCATGAAGAAAGACGGCTGGAAACGAAGAGGACATACATAACAACCTTAATAAGCAATTAATAAATAACTAATGACAATTGCTCGTTTTAAAGCGAGGCGTAATGAGATGTGTCACACGGCACCGAGATGTGTCTAAATGATTTCCCAAGCAGGTAACGGCTCCTGTTGCAGCAAAGCTTGGAGGACACGAGGTTTTTTTTCTGCCTGTCTCTGCAGCAGGTTCTATGACACGGCATCCCAATAACTCAGAGGAGGAGGAAGGGGGAAACGAGACATTCCCAATCATTCATTAGTAAAGTATTTGTGAGAGCGGGCATAATTCACCGCGTAAACAGCAGGGTTTCTGCAGACAAACTTTACAGCTAAGTGCCAAAAGGGAGCCCAATCTGATTCCACTTACGACGGCATAAATCAGCAATACTGCTGCAGTCAACGAGGGATACACCAGAGGAAACGTGGTAGGAGGGGCAGAACTCCAGCACAAGGACTTTTTCCTGACTTTTGGATGGGTCCAGGTTTACCAGCCGGGAGGAAGAGCAGCTTCCTAAGGAGTCAGGGTGCTGCCTGCCTAGATTCATTCCCCTGCTATCACACCTCTGAAAGGATCTGCAGCCTTTTCCCTACCACAAAAAGGAAGAAAACCTCTGACACCGAGCCCCACACCGGTGGGGAATCAATCTAGAGTTTGCTTGTGTGACTATTAATAAGCAGCTTTAACAGGAGGCAGAACTCTCTCAGGTCTGGGAGAGTTCTGTGCTCATGTTACAATGCCCGCAGGAAGCCGTGGCACTGCTCTGGGCTTCGTTGCCTCCTCTAAAATGAGTCCAATGATGCCGAATGAAAAGAAAACAAGAAGAAAGATGTAAAAGTAAAGTTTTTGCTTTATTATCCGCGAAGAAATGCAGCCAAACAAGGAGTGTTTGGCAGTTCAGCTCCCTGTCTAGACAGATCTCATTTTCAACTCCACACACGCCGCACGGATCTAGTTTCCAGTTTTTGCACCCCGAGCCACCTGGGATTCCCCCTGCAAGCCAAGCAACGCCTCGTGAAAGGCAGAAAATTGAAGGATCTCAAATCCTTAAGACACCTGCATCATTTTTCCAGCGTTATTGACACCTCTCCTCAAGGCACGACAGCCTCCCTCTCACAACTGCCTCCATGGTGACCATCAAAATGACAGGGACTCTGTCACACCCTGCTCAGGGGACACAGGGCCCTCAGCTCCTCTCATTCCACTGGGTGCCAGTGAAGACCCCCTGGGGAAAAGCCCCCGCGTGAGGATGAGCAATGCCGTGCCGACAGCGCCCCAGAAAGTTGGAACGCGACTCGTGGTTAATACAAGGCTTGTCAAACCCATCACCTCGAAATGCTGAATGTCTTTATTAGATTCCTTTATCTCCCCCCGAGATCGGGAGGGGACACGCCGAGATGATTCTCGGAGGAGATGTCATCATCCAGAAACTAATTAAAGGCTGCGCGGGAAGTCGGGCCACGCGCACTCTGGAGGACAAAACGCATTAGCAACCCGAGTCGAGGAAAATATTACAAGTGAACTTCAGATCAGAAAGGGCGAGAGGGGGATTTGACAGCAGCTCTCTCCTCTCCCCGTCTCTCCTCACGCTCATCCCCACACTCCCTCGTCCTCGTTAGCGGTCCCCTGGCAGGAGCTTTGGGCTGGTGGGGACCAGCCTGGGAGCTGAGGGATGCAGGGCAGCAGTGGATCTTTCCTCCAGAGGGTCACACCCTGAGAAAAAATCATGATTTGTGGGATTTTGGTTTTTTTTCAGTGATAGAAAAGCCTCCTTGCTGCAGGTGAACAGGCTGCAGAGAAGGATGGATTGATGCCCGACCTGCCACAGCGCTCCCTGGGCAAAACCCTCAGTCTCATCTCTCCATCAACACAATAGCAAGGATTTCTCATCCTTGCAGGCTCATTAAAAACACATCAGCATATAAACTTAAAAGGTACCCAGAGCCTATGGCCACAGGGACTGGAGGTGGGGACACTTCTGCATTGGGACAGTCCTGCCAGCCATGACCTACATGTAGGTAGGACTTACCTAAGATGAGGTGCACAGATCTAGTTTAGGACATGTGTCTCAAGTGGATGTGCCTGTAAAAAGCCCTTCCCAGTCAACCTGAAGTCTCCCATACCAAGGAACAGCAAGCATCCATGACGTTGCTCATCTAGTCCATCAGCACACACTGTCCTGCTAAAATTCTGCACAAAACCTCAGCTTCTCCCCCCCAGGCCAGCCAGAATGGCCATGTCCCATTCTCCTGCTCTCCACTCAGCTCCTGGAGGGTGGCAGGGCTCTCCCTCTGCTCCCCCTCAGCTCTCTGTCCACGAGGAACGGGCATTATGCCGAGGGCTGAGCTCTCTGAACAGCCCCAGTGCCACTTTACTCCTCAAAAGGGACCTGGCAGGAACAAAGGAGCTCAAACATCCTTTCCAAAGATAAATCAGATGCTCTAATGCAGCCTGCATCTCCAATGAATGTAGGGCAGGTGTCTCTGAAGTGAAGTATTAGTTAAAATGATGCTCTTTAAATTACATTTCGGCTATTTCAGGCAGACAGGTTGTGTGTGGGTTGGGCTGGGTTTTTTTATGATCTATCTAGAGGCTTAAAAAGACACAGAGAGAAATAAATCTCCCTTCCATTAAAAACACACTATGCTCTTGCATATTTGTTCTTATCTCGGCACTCTCGCACTCGTGCTCCCTCTCCCTCGGCTCGAGCACAAAGTAAGTGTTTATGATTACACTTTCCACACTGACACTCAGCTAATTCAAGAAGCCACCAGCCCGTGCCCAGGAGGAGCGTGGTGCTCACCCTCCCTCGCAGGGGGATGAGCTGCACTTCCCAAAATGCCTCTCTGGACCTGATGGCTTCACTTCAAAGACCATTGAGATTTGTGCTGTTAATGTGGAACTGAGTGAAAGCCCCAAGTTTTGACTGAATTTGCAAGTCTGCTTGGATCTCCTGAGTTTATTTGTGCCCTTTTTGCCTCATTTATCTGTTTGCATCCCTCCACTGCCATCAGTACCTGTCCCCAGCCAGCCCCTTTCCTCCCCTCCTTCCTGAGCTCCATCTCTTCCAGGTGCCTCTTTGTGTTCCAGCCAGACACTTCACCTCTGCTTGGGCTTCTTCCCATCTTTGCCTTTGATTACAGTGAAAAATTAATGGATCAGGCAGGGAGCACAGCCCTGCTATTCTCTGATTAGGTGATCTGGAGGCTGCTACTTATGACCAGACTCTTTGTTCATCTGGGAGAACAGAGTGGGAGAACAAAGCTTACAAAGTGGCAGAACAAAGCTTGTGAAGTGGGAGGTCAGCAAGGTCCAGGAGTTCAAAAGCAACCACAGGTGAGCTGATCCATGCCTTCATATGCTGCCACTCCTCCCACCCCCATGGGAACACATCTCTTTTGACCCATCCATCACTCTGGCAGAGGCAGGTCTACCTTCCCAAAGCTGCCAGGAAAATACCAGGAGGGAAAATATCAGTAAGCCAGAGTCTGATGTGATGGCACTCACCACCCTTCCCACACCTTCAAATGTGGATTATCCCTATCGTCAAAACACCCCAGTGAGATAAGGGAGTGTTTTTATTCCTATTTTAGGGATGGAGAAATGAGACCTGAAGACCAAGTGGCCCAGAAGTGCCTGTTTGGATCAATGCTCTGCAGCACCTGCTTTTCAGGCTCAGAAAACCATGGAAAAGGATGGTGCCAGGACAGGTATTTCCAATAGTCTGCATGGGATGAGAAGGCCGTGGTTAAAAATTAGCTATCAAGCTGTAGAGACACAGCAAGATATCCCTGTACACAGAGGGGCTATTAAAATTTCAGTACCAAATTCAACCCAAAAAAAGCAATGTCTGACAGAGTTAAAAGCAAAGGAAAAGGAGGGAGCAATGCTCCCTCAAGGAGGGATGTTGATGCGCCTGGAGAACGTGGGGGCTGTTCTCCTTTTCCTTTAGGACTGCTCCTTCTTTTCCCATTTCTCCTAAACAAAGCCCTCGAGCCTTCTTCTTGGCCACACTCATGCCTACAAGAACGCCAGAAAAGCCACAAGGAATTATTCCCCCCAGAGCATCCTTAATTTCCCTATTTGTCTTCCTAATGCCCAACCTCATCCCCGGCACCGTCTATTCCCCATGTGCTCCTGCTTTTCACGGGAGGACTATTTTTACCCCATTCTTCCCATGCCTCTTTTTCCTCCCATTTAATCATTTGGAGGCTTTTTATCCACACTTTCCTTTCCTTTCTTTCCTCTTCCCCTTTCATTTTTAAAACCTGTGGTTCTCCGATTCAAAATCATTACTGTTTTTAACTTGACTCGAGCCTCTTAATTAAGTTACTTTCCATTATTTTTTATCTAGTCCATTTGTCTCCATTCCCCCGCACCCTCCCTCATTCTTCCTTTCCTCCCCAAGGCAGGCTGGGTATGAAATCTTACATTTCCATTTGGCTTACAATCACTTTGAATTTTTAAATGCTATTAAATTGGATCACACTAGTCACTGGACTGGAGTTGTCGAGCTGTGATATTTACTCGTGCCAGTCAAAGGGAAATGAAATTGTGGCTGTGCAGGGGGAAGGGGGGGGGTGGAAGGCGATGGGGGAGCACAGATTTATTTTGCCCGTGGTACTTGCAAACAGGCACAATCCCTTCGGATTTTTGAGCGAGTTCAAAGGAAACTCTTACGCTCAACCATGAATGTATTGTAATGTCTTTAATAAATCAATTACTTGTTGGCAGGGAAGTGTCACTGCATCTCCAATCCTTGTAATCACCTCAGCCTTGCTGTGTTTTAAGTGCAGAAAAACCCACGGAGGGAGACGGGGAGCCAGAGGGATCGTCGGCGCAGGGCAAAGCGGGGAAAGCATCACCCCGTGCCAGAAAAGGCCAAGAGATGCAGGAAGAATTTGCATGGTGTAAAAACACACACACAGAGCCATCCCCAGCACCAGGACAAGGACATCATGGTGTTCTTAGCCACGAGTACCTCCGTGTAGCACAGAGGGACCCTGCCAGCCCTGCATGGGGCTCACCCTTCCCAGGGCAGCTCCAGGGGTGCAGAGACCTGGGAGGAAGGACCACAACAGGCTCACTGGGAAAGGTGGTGTGGCAATGGGTGCCTATCCCAGGCATTCAGCCCCTGGCAATGGAAGCAGCCTCTGCTCCTGCCAGCCCAGGGCTGAGCATCCCTCACTATATTGCAGAATTCCCATCATCACCCAGAGCGACACAACCTTTTGCTGCACTAATTCAGGCCCTGGGTTTTGTGCTCCTCCTTCAGGAGAGTGCTGTATTTCAATTTTACTAAAAGAGGCCTTTTCCACTTGAAAATTTGCTAAAGAGAGCAGGATTTGATTACGAAGCAGCTCTGGCCAAATCCAGCCCCTCCTCCTCCTCTCTCTCTGCCGACAACATCCTCCCCTCCACAACAACAATCATCTGAGCACAAACAGACAACGGAGCTTTTCAGAAAGTAATGAACTCTGGTCGGAGCCAAGGCAGGAAGGGTTTAATGTTCAGCACAGAAAGCTTGGCGAGGCCATCAATTATATAGCCCTGCTGCTGAAGGAGTGAAAGGAAGAGAATATTTCAGACAGACTCGGCCAAAAAGAAAAGAAAGGGAAGGAAATCACTGCGAGAGAGATTTAATTCCACGAGCGGAGAGAAGTGTTTGCAAAAGAGGAGGAGGATCAAAGGCTGGAGCTCTCGGGCTTCCTGCGAGGAGGAGGGATTACAAGGAGGGCAAACCATGGAGAAGACATCTCTGTTGATGCCTTGTCTCGAGGCTGGTCCAGGCAAGGAGAGCCCCAGGCACAAACTTGGGAGCCTGTGGGCTGTGGGGGCTCGATGATGGGGAGGCTTTGGCAGAGAGGAGGGTGGATTGAGACCTGTTCATCTCATCTCATCTCACATCGAACCCCAAACCAGCACAACCTCCACTGCCTCAGCCCAAATCCTACACAGATGTTTACACAAGATGCTACCAAGGAGAGGAGAGCTGAAATCTTTTGGGTGTCTGTACAGCCGGCTTGATGGGACTGGTAAATCAGACATGAAAAATCACAGAATCATAGAATTGTTTGGCTTGGAAGGAACCTTAAAGCTCATCCAGTTCCACCCCCCCTGCCATGGGCAGGGACGCCTTCCACTATCCCAGGTTGCTCCAAGCCCCGTCCAGCCTGGCCTTGGACACTTCCAGGGATCCAGGGGCAGCCACAGCTTCTCTGGGCAACCTGTGCCAGGGCCTGCGCACTCTCCCAGACAAGAATTCCTTCTGTATCAGTGTATGGGTCCACCTAGAGCAAGAAGACCTCCTACCCTCTCTGCTGCACCCAGTGGGGCTGTGCTGATCCCTTCCAGAGATCCAGTCTTGGACTAAGGAACAAACCCAACTCTTTTCTGAGGGATAGGGTGAAGGTCTTTCACTTCTGTTTCACACCAGACCCACAAAACCCAAACCAGAAATATTTCAAGACCACTTATCCATGTCTTGTCTGAAGGATCTTTTCCAAAGATCCTTGCCTTTTTGTTCCCCACTTCCCACTTCTCCTCCTCTTCCTCCTTTCTAAATCTCTTCCCTCTCCATTGCAGCCCAAGAACAGAAAGGAAAATGAGATCACAACTCTCCTGATGTTTCAGTGCAGCTCCCCTCTTCCCAGTTTCAACCTCTGCTTCAAAACCCAATCAGAACAGAGTGGAAAAAAACCACATTTTCCACCCAGTTCCCCCCTTCATTGTCTGAGTGACCCCCTCCAGCCTGTCCTCAAGCCTGTGGATATTCAGTGGAGTTATTTTAGCCCATGGAGGTGGTAGGGCTGGGCAGCTCTTCGGCAGCTGTTCCCTTGGCCTCTCCTTTATCTCCAGCATTGTGTTCACATCTGCTTCCCCCTCTGCCTCTTTCCCTGCTGCTGGGAGCCTGCTTTTAAATCACTGCTCAGCACACCAGCTGCCATGCACAGGTTCCATGCCCTGTTTGGATGGGGGATCTAAAAGCCGTTTGCAAACCTCCCTCTGCCTTTTTTAAAAAAAAAAATCTTATTTTTTTTTTAAATCCTCCTGAACCTGCCAGCACTGTCACACTGCTTTCCCCTCCTCCCTTTTGGCTACAGAGTTCTCTTGGCTCTGGAAACATGTTCAGACACCTGGTTGCTGCCAGCATGGGGTTTGGCAGAGGCTGGCTCATGCAGCTCTCTGATAGGGGAGGGGAGGACAGTGGGGGTCAGCAGGACCCACCTTGGCTATCAGGGATGTGCTGGTGGCCTCTTGCACCACTCCTGGCTTGTTGGTGGCTTTCCTGGTGCTAGTGGCAATGCCACCACCCACATCCCTCCAGCTCTGCCTGCAGTTTTGGCCAAGGCCATTTCTGGTTTTGTGGAGCAGAAAAGCACAGATTTGTGCAGCATCACCCAGGAGCTGGAGACACATTTAGGACAAGGCATTGCCATCTGTGGCTCCCTTGCTCTGCAGAGTCCTGCTCCTGAGCATGGCAATGCTGGCAGAGCAAAAGCCCCAGGGAGCAGAGCTGGTCACTCCCACCCTGCCCACGCAGTGGCTCCAGGCAAAATTCCCATTACAGATTGCAATCTCCCCACGCCACCAAAAAAAAGAAAAAAAAAACAGAGAGGACGATATCCTTCCTGCAGCCAGGAATGTACAAAATTCCCTGAAAAAGCTTGGCTGATGCCTTCCCAACCTCCCTTCACTCACGGTCTGTGCCGGATTGCAAGCCAGGATCCCCACGGATGCCACCTTCATGGCAAAGGCTACATCAAACAGACAAAAATCCCTTGGGAAGAGCCCTTTGCTTCTGTCCTTTGACTCCTCAAGCCTCCTCAACAGGTTTTTGCTTCTGGACTCGCCTCTGGAGAGACTGGCCGGAAAAATCAGTTCGAAAGGCCAAAAAGAAGAGCCAGATTAAAGTATCAACTCCGAATTTATGCTCGGGACTTAAGGTTTAATAATGCAACAGAAAATCAATATTTAATAAAGCAAATGATGGAGAAAAACAGTGAATGGGAGATGAGCCGCTGCTCGTGTTTTTAAACACGTAAGCCCCGGAGGAGCCGGGTTGGCAGGATGGATGTGGAACCAGATTGGCACAAAGAGCTGGCACAGAGGATGCCTCAGGTCCCACTGATTCCAGCTCCAGTGTCAAGGGGGGCTCACGGGACTTTTATTAAAGGACAAACAAGGCATTACTGTGGTGGTCAGAGTCCAAATACCCATGGAGAGAGATCAAAGGCTGAGGCACGAGGGGAGCTGAGCAGCTGCCATGCTGAACGGGCCCAGATTGGGGCTGGGCTGGGCTGGTGGGACCAGCAGAGCACCCAAATTCATGTTTCAAGAGCAGGGGGAAGAGCTGTCAGGGGATGGGCATCTCCTGAGAACCCTTGAAGGAGCACAGGGGCTCAAAGCAGAGGAAAAATCCCTGCCTGCTGAGCAGGACAGGAGGAGGTGTGGGTAGTTCAGGGGGGCAAGAGGGGCATCAAGCCTGGTTGGCAGGTGTGGTGGGATGGCAAGAATGCATCCCTGGGCACAGCAACTGTGCATCCCTGGACATGGCAAGTATTCATCCCAGGGCATGGAAACACACATTCCTGGGAACAAAGAGTGCATCCCTGGGCACAACAAGCGTGTAGTCACTGAGCACAGCAGCAAACCTGCATCGCTGGAAACAAGAACTGTGCATCCCCGAGCACGGCAAACACACATCCCTGGGCACAGCAAGTGTGAATCCCTGGACATGGAAAGACTGCATTCCTGGGCATGTCAAGCCTGCATCTCTGGGCATAAAGTGCATATCCCTGAGCATGGCAAGAGCACATGTCTGGGCATGACAGGCATGAATCCCTAGGCCTGGCAAGAGTGCATCCCTGGGAACAGGAAACAACATCGTGGGCATGGAAAGCAAAAAATCCCTGGGCATGGCAAGCACACATCCCTGGAAGTGCTGGGCCTGGGCAGGATGAGGGAAGCTCTGTGATTCTGGGGACAGATCAGCAGCTCTGCCTCCCTCCCCTGGAGGCTGGAGAAAACTGCAGCGAGCCCCTGAATGGCACAGAGATGTCACCTGCGCCTTGCCACCCCACTGCCTGCACTAAGCCTGTCCAACCCCGATACAATCCGTGCTGCCAGCTGGGAAAGGGGTGGAATTTTCCCCATGCCCACCCCGTTGATGGCAGGTGCTGCCTGGGGCACGTGGATTGGGATGTACAGAGATCACTGCCCCACCTCACAAAGTGTGGGGACTGTGGATAAATCCTCTAAGCAAAGGGGACTCTCACTTGGACAGGAATCTGTGCCCTTGGATGAAACCCCCTCCTCTCATCCCCCGCATGTTCCCGGTTCCCTGCCTGGCCCTGCAGCACAGCAATAATTTGTAGCTTGTGCCGGGATCCTTCACATTGAAAGATGACATATAAATATAAAACGTTATCACTCCATAACAGCCACATGCTATAAAACGCTGGGCAGAAGGATCTGGAACTAGATGGAGGCAGCGCTTTAAATCCTTCCCTGCAGAGTTACTGCCTCTGAAACAACAGATCTGCTCCAAAGAGCCCCGGCAATGGAGGGAGAAGAGGAAAGACCCCGATAAAAACACCACGACTGTGGAATTAGGTGGATAAGTGACGGGATTAACAGCGTGGCCTCCCCGTGCTGGCAGCCCCGGGGTAGCAGCAGCACCGGCACACCGGTGACGTCTCCTCCCATTCATCCCCTGCCGCGATTTTCGGCGGATGCTCCGTGTTCCTGTAGTAACAACAAAGCGCTGCTACCAGTGTTGCACTACAACGAGTTGACTCCGCTCCCGTGGTTACGATAACAATGCTGTTACTGTAGTAACATTACAGAGTCGAGGTCTCACTGTTCTACCCTTAATTTTATTGTCGCAAGATTAAATTGCAATAATGTTATTGAGCCGCCATTAGCGTTGCCATGGCGACAATAACATTAAGGTAGAGCTATCGCATTACAGTGGTCCAACCGTTCCACCACAAATATTTTAATGTAGTAAAACAAAAGAGATTACTGCAGTAACATTAAACTGCAGTGACCTCATTAAGCCCCCACTGGCTTTATCAGCCTGAACAACGCTCCTCTGGAAACCGCTCACGGCCACGGGGGGTGCCCACGTGTGCATCCTGGGTGCTGCTGGGCCACCCCCTTTGGATGGTAAATCCGTGGGGAAGGAGCGTGGCTAGTTGTGTAGCAGGCGACCCACAGACAACTCCAGTCCTCCCTGCTTGGGAGAGCTGCTAGCACAGAGAGCTGCTGCCCTCCCAGATTCACCGGCTCCGGAGAAGGGATTAGCGGAGTCACTGCTGAATGGCTCCGGGTGAGGCAGGTGACCTCTCCCTGAAAGCCTCTGGAGAGGATGGGTGAATGGGGCTGCCGGGAGCTCGCGTGCTCAGAAAGGCTCACAGAGGAGCAGACTCTTGTTTTCTAGAAAAGGGGTGATCAGAGGGTGACCTCTGCAGCTCTGAGGGAGTAGCAGAGAGAGTTTCACTGAGCTTGCCTCAAAAGCACTCACAGCCGAGACAGGGAGGATGGAAATAGTGGAGTTATGAAGGTGTTAGAGGTGGGAATGCCCCCAGCATCAAGGTACGGGGCAGCTGGATGGGATCACAAAGAATTCATGTTGGTGCTGCTTGAGGGAACCTGGTGACACATGGGATTAGTTACATCGGGGGAGACAAACAGAAATCAGCCTGGGTGTACGTGAAAAAGAAAAACAGGAAGGAAATGGAACTGGTCTGTGTGTCCTATGAATCACTGGATCTCCCTTCCCCTTGCTCCATTCTCCTGCCAATTATTTCTCCTTGGGAAGAGGACACATCCTTCCGTGGGTCTGATGGTGCCTGGCCTGCTTGCACAGCTGGGCTGCCAGGTAAGCCCAGAGCTCGTCTTGGGGAAATGGGTTTAAACTGAGAGAAGGTTGATTTAGATTAGACATAAGGAAGGCGTTTTTAATAATGAGGGTGGGGAGGCCCTGGCACAGGTTGCCCAAAGAAGCTGTAGCTGCCCCATCCCTGGAAGTGTCCAAGGCCAGGTGGGACAGGACTTGGAGCTACCTGGGCTAGCGGAAGGTGTCCCTGCCCGTGGGACAAACACAAACCAGTCTGGGATTCTATGTGTTCCCTTCATCCCTACCTCTCCATGACCAACTTGCTCTCCTTCTAACAAGGTTCATGCTCTCCTGTTCAGCTCCCCATCCCTCCTACTCTTTACACCAGCAGGCTCACCCACATGCTCTGGGAAGGAGCAGCACTGGTGGGACACATCCCTGGTGGGATCCAGCATGCCTGGCTCCCTCCAGCAGCAGCAGGGACATGAAACTGGGGCAGCCTGAAGCTGCAGCAAGGGCAGAGAGTGAGCCCAGAGCAAACACTTCCAGTACAGACTCTGGAGTCTCTTTTCCCCCCTGCTCCCGCCCCACGATATAATTGCTAATTAATAATAACGTTTAGCTCTCAGATAGCGCGTTCCATCTTCAAAGACCTCTGTCGACATTAATGAATTAATCCTCATCAACCCCCCTGTGAAGTAGGTGACAATTATTATCTCTGCCTCACAGATGTTAAACTGATTTGCAAAGAGGTCAAGTGACTTGGGGGAGACTGGAGGGAGCCTGGCTGGGTATGAGGTCACTCCACAGGGGAACAGGGACAAGCACACCATGGAGAAGCAAGGGCTGGTAACCTTGGGAGGGGGAAGATGGGGAGATCCAGGGGCAGCAAAGGATGTGGGACACGCAGAGATGCTCCCGGGGGCAGAGCGAAACGGGGATAAAGAGCCAAAAACTAGGACAAGTGAGTGAGAGCGCGTGGGAGACCTTCAGTCCTCCACAACAGCCCTGACACAAAAGGAAAAGATGCTTTGACAGAGGGACGGTGATTAGCAACAAAAGAGAGCCGGGAAGGAGCGCATCAGTCAAAGGAGCCGTGAGCGCGGGCGAAGCGAGGGAGGGTTTCCATTTCGTGCCGCTCGTCTCCTCCGCTCTGCCGCTTCGGGGAGGCTCTCCCGGCTCCCCACGTGCCTCTTAGAAGGTATTATCTAAACCTACGTTTGCTTCTAGAAGGAACAGCTGCTCCCACGGGGGAAAAGGTGTGGACAGAGCAGTAAAGCAGGGGGAGCGTCGTGCTCGGCGTGGAACTCCAGCTCATGGCTTCACGCGTGACCAACGCCTGCACATCCTCTGCCACCAGTGGGCAGATCCCTTTGCCCCTCCTCCCTCCCAGGACCACTGGCTTTGGAGGCACAGGGGACAGGCTCAGCCCCACAGGTGAGATGATGGTGGCTGCAGGGACTGAGCCTTCCCCTCTGCTCACAGGGAAGGTGCTTTCCCTGCGCCAAGGCAGGAGAACGGCCGCAAAAAGTTCTCCTTGTCGTCCCGTGAGTGATGGGGGGCTTGTGGCATCAGAGGAAAATTAACTGGGCAGAGTTTGGTGCTTGAAACAAAGCCGGCTCACGTGCTGCAGCCCCTCTGCTGCCTTTATCTCGCCGACACACACCCTGGCAGTGGTGATCCCAGCACAGGGAGAGCTGCCACCGGCAGTGCCACCTCTGCCCCCGCCACCCTGTGCTACCTGTGCCCACAGCCCCCAGACTCCGCCGAGCAGGTAATTAACTCTCAGACAAAGGCAGGGATTTGGAGATTAACCTGGGCTCGGGAAAGAGTGGGAAAACTCATTTACACCAAACAAAAGGGGAGGGGTGATTAGTTGCTTCAGTGACAACAGCAAGAGCCAGATAGGGCCAGGGAAACTGATAAAGAAGCAGGAAAGCGCTAATATCCCCCAGTTGCCTGCTTTTTGCCTTTTTTTTTTTTTTTTTTTTTTTTTTTTTTTTTTTTTTTTTTTTTTTTTTTTTTTTTTTTTTTTTTTTTTTTTTTTTTGTTCCTTCTTTCTTTCTTTTTAAGCACTAAAATTCCACCATTTTCTATCATGCAAATTCGTGTGCCTAAGTGAGATTAAACTCTGGCAGGCGCTGTGCCTCCTTCCCCAAGTCCATTTCCCGCGCTGAGATAAGGCCAACTTCCCTTAATGCATCTTACAAGGCAGTGGGAGTGTTTTGCAGACACACATTGGAGACGGCTTATTATCAATACAAATAAGAGCTTTCCAGATATCGGCCTTCTCCTCCTCCCTCCCCTCTCTCTTTTAAACCCAGGAACCCGGAGAACGGCTTAAATAGCTGAAGTGTCCTGCAGGGAGCAGGGAGAAGAGGGAGCTCATTTGCCTGAGCTGCTGCAAGAAGTGGGACTTGCTAAGGAAACCAGAGTGGGATGCAGGAGATGAGAGGAAGGGAAAGCATCCCTCCTCGGAGGTCAACAAGGCCTCAGTCCTGTTTCTCACTCTGCATTTCTGCCTCCATCCAACTTCAGAGCTTCTCTATTTCAAGTGGGGCTTCCCTGGATTTTGTCTCTTTGGATTTACACCCACAAACACCTCACTCTCCCCAGGGTCCAAGGCAGACTCCTGCAAACACAGGCAGTGCTGCTTCCCCCTGCCTTGACTGGTCTTATGGCAACTCCTCCTGAGAAGGAATGAGTGCTGAAGGAATGAGACCACGTTCCAGACCCTGCTGATGACATGGATGCTCCCTGAGCCTCTCATTTTAGGCCTGTCTGGAATCTGGGAGAGAAGATCCAGGTGCTAAGAACCTTCTTGTCCCTTTGGCAGCTCTGTTGCTGGCTCACATCAACTTGGCATTGCCAGCCTGACCCCATTTAGAGCAGTCCTCAAAATAGCAGGTCTGAACTTTGATGCATTCAGTGCCAAGGGTCTGTTGTCTCATTCCTGGGCTCATTTGTCCCACATTAGCACAGAGGCACCGACCTGCTATTCCTGGATCAGCAGCAATCACCTCTTCCCTTTTGTACCAGGATTTCAAGACTGACAAGTGTTTCTGAAAGCCCGACCGATGACGAGAAGTGGGAGAAACAGAGCTTGGATGGTTTCAGAAAGAAGGTGGCTACAGGATAACAACCTTCCCAAAAGCAAAAGGTTATTGCAGAGGACACTGATCAATTGTTCCCTCCCTCCCCCAGGAATAGGCTGAGAAAAATTCCACTTCATTTGCAACAATGAAGGTTTAAGTTAGATATTAGCTATACATTTTCTAATTATAAAGGTAGCGAAGCAGTAGAATAGATCGTCTGGGGACACTGAAGAACCTGCTTTGTTATAGATTTTCAAGAATAGCTTTCACAAGTGTTTGGCAGCGATTGCCTCTGCCTGGTTGCAGGGGGATGGGCTAAATTAGCTCTTGAGGTGCCTTCTACCCACCTATTTTGGGATCTTGGCCATCAATAGAGCCAACCTAGAAAAGAATGTGCAGCAGTCTGGCCATCCTTGGTTCTGGGTGTTTCCAGCTGATTCCCTCCCACTGCCTTAGGGGACTATTCCCAACCCTTATACCCTAAAGGAAGACACTTTTCCTACCCCCTACCCCTCTCCTGTTTTTTGTTCTTTCCCCCATATCACCATTTCCTTCCAGCAGCCCTTGGCCAACATGATGCCCCAGAACTCCTCACTCCCTCCATCCACAGTTGTTTCCCAGCCATATTCCCTAAACCTGCAGACAAGGAGGGATGCAGAGCATGGCCTGAGGGTGCCTGGACTCTGGCTGATATGCACCCAACCTGCCTGCCTGGGGGAGCAGCAGGCTGCTGAAATCCTGGCTGGAAGGGGAAGAGCTCTTTGTCCCCCATAGCCAGTCCCTTTGGAGAGCACAGCCTGCCCCAAGGCACGATTTAATTGCATCCTGAGAGGCTGGAGTGCTCCTGCCTCCAGAGCTATGCCCTCAGGCCCTTTCCTGGTGCAGCAAGGGGAAAGTCAGGACCTGCTTGGAGCAACCTGAACACCTCCCTCTTTCTGGCTGCACCTGGACTAACCCTGTTTAAAAGGGGACATTCCCTTTCCCTCTTCCTCTCACCGCATCTCCTTTCCTATCAGGCTGCAGGAAGGGACAAAAGGTCCCAGAGCCATGTGCTTAAGTTGGCACATCCCTGAAATCCAGTGCTTAGACACCCTGTGCTTTCCTGGGACAGGGAACAAGCACCACTTCCCACGAGCTGAACGTCGTTTTGGACAGGATTATTCCAGAATGCATATTTATAGGGCCCATTTTCAAAGGCAGGAGGGTTAATCCTGGCACCCCAGTCAAATCTTCATTGAGGTCATTAAGGCAGGTTTCCCTTTAATTGGACATGATATTCACTTTCATGTCCTGCTCTGAGGAAGGGCTGGGTGAGCCAAGCAATAGCTCTTTAAATTAGGGGCATTGCTCTCCAGAGCCGGAATTTCTGCTGGCAGCAATGAGGATGTTCAGCACGTTATAGGACTGAGCCCATCACTGAATCCTCCTGCACTTAACTGCACCACTGCAAGGAGTTAAGCTCTGACCTTTTCCTCCAGCCCCCAAATATCTCTTCCTAATGATACAGCAAGACCTGGGAGGGATGGACCTGGCTGCCTTGTGATACGGGAAATTTAGGTCAGGAAACGGGAATCAGAAGAGAACGGATAGAAATTGTCCTGCATCACCCCAGCATCTGATAGCAACTTCAGAACTTGCGGGTGATCGACTTTGGCTTAAGAAACTCAGGCAGGTAATAAGAGATTGCAAGATAAACAGCCAGAACCCGGGCTGGGAACGCATCCGCTTCCCGTCCGCGGTTAATGGAGATGGAGAAAGTCCGGCTCTGTTTAGTTGGCTTGATTGCCTGAAGAGGGAAGGGAAAATGAAAAGGGAGGGAAGAGGGAAAATAAAGGCCCCGAGTTTGGGTTTTTTCCCCCCTTCTATTCATTAGGCTGTCAATAATGCTCAGGCCTGGCATATCGACGGCGGATTAGCTCAACCCGACTCTGTGTACAAGACCAATGCCTTTTTAACCCAGCTTGTTTCCAAATCAATACACCCATCAGCATTCGAAAATTAGCCCGAGACGAGATTCCAATACTCAAGCTGGTCTGTCATGTTAAGAGGGCTCCTGGCCAAATCACGGAAGAAGCAGCAGGAAAAAAAAGGTTGCTAGCAAGGGATTAGAAATTTTCCATTAATCTTCCCCGAGGCTAAGAGCTCACCAGGCCCCATCTGTCCCGCCAGGAGGCTCCCTGTTGTCCAGCTCATATCCTGCCACATGGAGACAGGAGCTTTATTCCTTCAACATCCATCTGCTTGACCATCACATGTGGCCATGCTTGTCTGTCCCCTCTCAAGAGCCCTTGTGTGCTCACATGCTCAATGAAGATGCACCCACTTGGACACCAAAAGTCCTCCACCACCCTCCTGCCTTCCTCCTCCTCCTCCTGCTCCCAAAAGTATGGAATTCCAACACACAAACACATATTGTTGCTAGGCATACACACTCCCCCACAAAGCACACAAATCTGCCAGCTCTCTCTTTTCCCCCAGCACAAGTTCTACTTCAAGCAATGCCTCCAGCATGGAAAACAAAAACCCATCAAAACACGACAACAAAAGCAGCATCACGGGTTTGCCAGCGACTGTCAGGAGGCAGTGCTGCCTGTATCAGATCCCTGGGATTATGCCAGGAAAGTCGGATAAATGCACTGCCCAGCTTCACTGGGACACTCCAAGCCGTTTGCACCAAGCTGGGCAAGCTGTGCCTGGGCAAAAAGAAACACAAACCAAAGCCCCAGGCCCAACCCCTCCACGAACTCCTTCGCTCCTACCTTGCACGATGAGGTGGACGCGCGCCGTCTTGGGGTGATTGTCTGTCTGCACGGAGCAGGTGTAGGGGCCCTCATCGTACACGTCCACATCCTGGATCTGGATGCTGTACTGGGTCTTGGTGTTGGCCAGGAGCACCACCCGAGGGTCCAAGCACCACTTGTCATTGCCAGCATAGAGGATGCTGCTGCGGTTCAGCCAGGCCACTCGGGTGACTCGGTTGTCCACGGAGCACCTGGGGAGAGGCAGAGAGGTGACCCATCCGTGCGCTGCTCTTGGGCGCTCTCCCTCCCTTCCCCGACCCTCCTGGTCCTCTGGGAACTATTTTTAGCTCTGCTGTCAGCAGCAGTTTCAGAGACCAAGTGCTTTCAGCGTCCAAAGAGGACAAGGTCAGCACTTTTACCTGAGGTGCTCCATCTAAACTGGTGGCTCCAGAGCTCTGCCCAAGAGCTTCACACTTTTTTCAGATGCGGGGAGGTCAGAGCCACCCAGTACCATCCACCAAAGCACCTTTCACTCCTCTGTTCCCATTTACTCCTTTGCAAACACAGACACAACCAGAGCTGAGCCAAAACCTCCACCCTGAGTTCACAGTACACCTATTTTGGGGCGGGGGGATGCAGGTTGTTACCTCCTGCCCAAGCCCATCACTTGTCACCCTCTCTGCAGACCTTCACATCCCCGCAGCCAGACAAAGAAATGCGAAGCAGTGCCAGGAAAGCAGCTTGTGCTGCTTTACAAAGGAGCAAGGAAAATTTATCTCTGGAGAAAGCCAGCTCTGACACACACCTCTAAAGAGAAACCTTGAGCATCCAACCATTTGTCCCCTCTGTCAGCTCTTCCTTCCCGACCCATCACCTGCATCACTGCACCTCCCTCCCTGCACCTCACCCCAGCTGAGCATTTCACTTGGTGAGGGATGTTTTGGACGTAGAAATCCTCTATATTCAGTCTCATTAAGCAACTGAGCCCCCACCAGGAGACAACACAGCACAAACCCAGAAGAGACTTTGCTCCTGAAGGAGATTATTTTCCTGTCCACATTAGCTGGGACCAGTCTTGCTCCTCCAAAAGGTCCCCACCAGCCCTGTAACCCTCCATCCCCAGATCCCCAAGCAAGGTTTGAACCCCTCATTGCCACGAATGACCTCCAGACAAGCACCAAGCCCTTCTCTGGGCAGCAGAAACCTGCAGCCCCCACAGCCAGCTAAACCCCTGCTTTTCCCAGAGAAAGTTTGGGATTATGGGAGCTGTGCTTTGCTGGATGTTGGCTCCAGAGGATAATGTCCCTGCATAAAACCACTCAGCCTAAGATCCACTGTTTATATTCCTCCCCAAACTACTTCATTACTTGTGCAGGTGCAAATTAACTTGGAAGGCACCGAAAAAGAGCCCAGCAGCCTCAGGGAGGTCTCCCATGGAGTGACCTCATGGAATGTCAGGGGCTTAAGGGGCTCTGCATCCCAGACTGCACTGGCAGGGGAGGGGAGGTTTAGGTTGGATATTAGGGAAAATTTCTTCACTGAAAGGGTTGTCAAGGCCTGGAATGTGCTGCCCAGGGCAGTGGTGGAGCCACCATCCCTGGAGGGATTTAAAAGCCATGTGGATGTGGCACTTGGGAACATGAGCTAGTGGAGGACCTGGCAGTGCTGGGGAATGGTTGGACTGGATGATCTCAAAGTCTTTTTCGACCCTAAAGATCATATAATGCAAGACTTCTCTTCCTGTGTCCACTTCTGATGGCAGAGAAGACACAGGTGCCTGCCTAGGGATAAGTTATTTCATCTCATTCAGCCTCTTTCTGGAGGTATCTCTGTCCCCAGTGATTGCAGGAAAAGCCAAATTAACCCAATCAGCCTCAACACACAACATTTGGGGGTTAGGGGTGATGGACCCCCATGAGGAGACCTGCCCAAGGTGAGAGGGGTTGTCTGCAGCCCAGGACGCCCCTGATTTGCCAGTACCCAATTCCTGTGCCATCCTCCCACTCTGGAGTGAAAAACATCTGATAAATTAAACAATTTTATCGCTGTTCCATGATGATATTACGATAATAATAAATTAAATGTGAGCAGATTTTTATGATCTACATAAAAAAAAGCAATAGATTCAGCCTGGGCTGAACACCAAGAACTTGGCTCTTGCTCTCAGCTGCATTACAACTTGAGTAAAAAACCTGAGAGTTTAGTTGCTCAAGTTAAATTAAACTAGAAATTTCTTCCCAGAGGATGGGTTTAGTCTATTGAACTCCGAACTTCAGCTCTGCTGGTAGCTCAGACCTATGGGGCACGAATAAAATGAATTGGATATTTGGTGTTTGGCTCTGGTACCATGAAATAGGCTCCTGTGGTGGTTCTTCTGCACAAACACAGGGGTGTCCAGGGCTGGGTGATGAGAAACCAGACGTGGCTTGAATTTCTCAGGCCAGTCCCTTCTGCAGACATTTACCCTTGAGGACCTGTAAGCAGGCTGAACTAAAAATATATATTTCCTCTCTCCTCCTCCACGCCAACCTTCTTTATGAAACGCATCAGCTTGGAGATCCTTGGATAATAATGGAGGCAGACAGTGTGCAATCCAAGCATTCCCTCTATCATATGGGCATTTAAGTGCTTTTGAAAAGCAGCGGGGCTCAGGTAACGCATGAGGCAACAGTGAAATAAGTGCTTTTGCCCTTCACAGCACCCAGGCACAATCTCTGCTTATCACCCAGCCACGCTTCCCTGTCCCTGCGATCAGCGAGCTTCAAGCTGCTATTTTATATTCTTCCCTGCCTCTTAAGGCTCCTGAGCCTATATATATATATATATATGTATGTATATATGTATATAATAAAGCACAGAAACAGGTCCTGGGAAAGATGTGCTTTGGCCTCTGGATGTGCTGGGCTATTTAGGGGATGGCAGGTTGTGCTCCTGGCCGAGCACCGTGTCCAACCTGCTCCTCCTCACCCAGGCACCGGTCAGGGCAAGGCTGGTTGCAGCGACCCAGTGCTCTTCCAGCCCCTCCATCTGCTCCCCTTTCCCTCCTCCAGCAGCTCCTCTCTCCAGCAGGGATGGGAAGGCCTCCTCTCCCGCACACAGGCAGCCGAGCGGAAAGCCTTTGGCTTTGGCCGGGAAGCCTCGCTCCAGGCACAGGTGGAGAGCAGAGACACTGCCGAGCCTGCAGCCTCACCCCGCTCCCTGGATGCCTCCTCCACCTCGAGGGAAGTTCCCACTTTCCCTCTCGCCCCATGAGGTGCCAGGGAGGGAGGGAGGGGGGGAAGGGAAAGGTCCTCGGGGCGCCGGAACACAGCCCTCGCCTCCAAAAAGATGATCTAAAAACAATTAGGCACAGATGAGGTAATTTTCTCTCTCAAGATCCTTACTCCTTGTTTCATTCCTGCTCAGATGGTAAGGACTTCTCCTCCAGGAAGATGAAAAACTGCTGTGAGCCAGCACAAGGAGGAGCTGATACTGCTCTGGGTACTGCTCCCTCTCTCTGCCGTTTCTTTCCCAGCAAACCCAGAGCCCCAAGGCTCAGGGTTTCTCCTCTGGGAGATGGAACACTGCTAACTCACCACTGCTGCATCATCCTGGGGGCAGGCAGGGATGGTTGGCAGAGAGATGCATCTCCTCACGCTGCACCAGACCTCTGCCCCCTGCTGCCATGAGGGAGACTCCAAATGACCACAAATTTGGGCATTTTGAGAGTTAAATGCACTGCCAAAAGGCAAGAGTTGCATGTCTACATCCTTCCTACTTGTCCCAAACTGCCTGTTCCTGCCTTTTCCTCACACTCCCAGCTCAGTGACATGTGGTGGTGGCAAATAGGATACAGGCTGGTGCTGCCCTTTCCAAATCCATCAATATCTCCTGCAGCCAAAACTTCTTGGCTTTGTTATCCACCTTCTTTCACCAAGTTGATCCATTAGGGACTGGCTGCTCTCCCCCAAACCATCATCCCCACAGCCTGAGGGGCTGAGATTGTACAGTCAAAAGGGTCCCATGGGTGCAGCCAACAGCCCTGGCTGCAGGGACACCACTCAAAGACAAACTGGAAGAGGGAAAGCAGTGCCATAAGGATTCTGCCATCTCAGGTGACACAAGCACAAAGACGAGCGGCGATGAAAATGCCAGCAAAGCCCTTGGTGGGGACAAGACAGCCCCACAATCAAATATCAGGAATAAATAAACAACAGGGTGCTGAAAATGAGTGCCCTGACCACTGATCCCACTCGTGCCTCATGCAGCCCCTGGTACCTCCCTGCAACGCCAGCACAGACGGCACATGCCAGCAGTGACATGCCCTTCTGAATTCCTCTCTTTGCTTTCCTGAGTTTGCACACAGCAAATGACAGGAGAGGAGGTAGGTTGGCAGTGGGGGGAAGGAGGTTTTTAATTACTGAAGTGTAGTAATTGGCACACAACACTTTTTTTTTTTTTTTTTTTTTGGTTGCCTCTTATGCAGATTGCTGGTGTTCCAGAGGGCTGGGCTGGAGAGCACAGATTGTCTCAACCCAGCAGGACACACAAGAAATGAATAATGTTAATTAGAACTGAAAAGAGCTCAGCAAAATTACCAACCTGATTGCTGCTTTCGTTGCAATTATCAGGGTACAAGCTCCATCACGGGGAGGCAAGGACGGGGCTAAGCCTGGCTCACCCCAGCCAACGTGGTGGCCCAACCTGGGCTCTGACCAAGCTGGCCCTTCCTGATCTCACTTCTCCTTCCACCACCACCTAATTTTCACTGCAGGCCCAGCCTAGAGAAACCACCTTCCCAAATCCAAGCCACTCTGTGGAGTTTCACAACTACACCGACCCACCGCAGAATTCCTTAGGTTGGAAAAGACCTTTAAGACCACTGAGTCAACCCAGCACTGCCAAGCTACCATCCCTAGGTGTCTTCTCTTTTTCTTCCCAGTCTAACTCAGCAATTCCCAGACAACTCTGGATTCTGAATCAATCTCTTCCACACCAGCAGGGTTATGTCTCTGCTAAACCAAGCTGGAAGTCAGGAATAAGCTTGGGGTTTAGAATAAAACTGTGTGCAAATCCTCCCGCTGAGGCTGGGCAAGGAGAAAGGGTGCTCTGGCCCTGCCTCATCTCCAGCATCCTGTGCCCCAGGCATCACCTTCCAGCCCCTGCACCACCAGCTGAGCTATAAATGATCGACTAAACCAGCCACTGCTGGAGGCAGGAGCTCCACATCTCAGATTTATTTCTGTGATTATCACATTTTATTGTTATTTATTAGGATTAATTAAAGGCCAGGCTCAGAACAACTCAATCCCAGCCAGGCACAGTCTCCTCACTCTCACAGACTTTCCTATGATGGTTAGAATAGAATTTTTGCCATCAATTCCTGAGCAAAGGGAAAGGTGGGGTCAGACTGTGCCCCGTTCCTTGGGATAGGCACTGCCCATGATCCCATAAGGATGGGATGAACACACCACAGACAGCCTGAGGCGTGGATATCACATAGAACACACTCTGGGAGCTTTTTTACTACTAAATATTAAGCCAAACCTTTCATTGTCACAACCCAGTCTGGTTTCTCTCTGTTTGCTGGGCTGGGTTAAGTCATGCACCAGCAATTTCTACCAGTCCAGCCCTTCTTCAGCAGGATTTACAGCATCTGCTCCCTTTCTGTGCACACCTCGGCTGTGTTCGCTCCACACACTCACTGCAGCACTGTCTGCTCACACACCCCCCAACATCACAGTTGGATTAAAGTGCTCTGGAGGTTTATCCTGCTGAAAGCCCCAAGTGGTCACCCGGGGTTTGGAGGCCCAGCCCTGCCAGTGGCTGCCGTGGCTGTGGTTGGGTCCTTGGCATTCCCATCCTCACCTGCACCCTGGGACCACCCCAGCCATCCCTACCCTCCCTGCGAGGTCCTTGAGCTCACACTGATGTGACACCAACTAAAAATACAGCCAGAGGAGTTTTTCACAGCACAGGGTGGCTCACAGGACTGAGAAAACTCTTCCCTGCACTGAGAGCCTGGTGCCTGCCAGGCAGGAGCTGACCCAATGATTAACTCAGCAGCGGGGTCCGGCGGGAAAGGGGGGGTCCCTGCTGGGGCTGGCGCCTTCCCCTTGTCCCCCCTGCAGCAGCCAGAGCATCTCCAAAGGCTGCAGGGTGAGGAGGTGCCCTCAGATCAGCTGCCATCCCAGTGGCTCTTCAAAATCACACTGAGCTGGTCAAAAGCAGTGCTCAGGAGTGAAAAATAAAACCCCTTTGTGCTTCCCCCTCTTCCCTGCCCAGACAGATTCATGTTGGTTGCCGAGGAGGGAGTCGGGGCCCCGGACTGGGAGGTCCTGCCTTTCCCACCTGCGAGTCCCTGCCCTTCATGCCTGCCCTCTGCAAGGCTTTGAAGATATCTGGCACCTCCCTGCCAGGGAGTGTGAGTTAACTCATGTTTATAAAGTACCTGATCTCCTCAATTGAAAGTTTATACATGCAAATGATTCACACTAATTACATTAATAATAATACTGGGCTCGAAAAGATCCGCCTTGGTTCACTGCCCGGGATTCGCAGAGCTGCAAACAACTCCCAGTGTGCTGCCTTAGACACGGTTATTGGCAAATGCCAAGGAAACAGGAGGAAACCGGACTGGGAAAGGAGGAAGAGCTGCAAAAAGAGCTGGAGCTCCCGCTGACCGAACAGCCACGGATCCCACGAGCCCCTCTGTGTGCACCCTGATGATCCCAGGAGACTCCTGTGCCGGCCCCGAGGGCTGGTGCAGAGCAGGCAGGTCGTGATGCAGCAGGCAGGGATGGCTTGTCTGGAAAAGTCTTTATCTCTCTGCAATGCAGCAGTGCACCAGCACCTTTCCAAGTCCCGTGCTCGGCTCATCCAGCCTTTCTATTTATCCTCCTATTGTCTCTGCTAACAACAGGGCTCTGCACATCTATAGCATCTTCCATCTCGGCATCTCGGAGCGTGCCACAAAACATCAATGAGGGCAGCGGCTCCCAGGCCGTGCAGCGAGGGAGAGTGTCCCTCCTCCCGGCTCCCACCCCTGTGACTGACCCCGTGGGGCATCACTGGAGCGTGCTCCTGGCACATCTGCTTGGGTGCCCTCCAAAAGTGCCAATGGCACCGGGGAACGGGGCTGATGCCAGCACCAAAATGCCTGCGGGCAGCTGTGCGGGGACATGGACGGTTTGCTAATGACATGGACCCCGCTGGGGAGCTCCTGCAGCACCAGGAGCCTGTGCTGGGCTGTGGGACAATTATTCCTCAGGGTTTTCTGCTTTTCTGTGTTCCCAAAGCCCCAGTAATGCTCAGGGGGCTCCTGGAAGCCAGCAGGCAAACAGACCCAGGTGAAAGCCGCCCCTTCCCTGGCAATCTTTCAGGGTTGCTTACAGAAAGATCCTCACTCCTGCTGGGAGGGCACCAGCCCAGCCTAGGGCCAGGCCCTGGCAGCTTTGAAGAGAGGCGTGGAAAATGCCACGGGAAGAAAATAACTCCGTAATGATGTCATCCTCTCCCCACAAGCGTTACGGAGCAGTTTAAACTCCAGAAAACCGGGTCTCCTCATCTGAAGCGGCGCGGAGGAGCCGTCCCCTTTCTCTGCCTCCAAAAGACTCCCCCTCTTGCCAGGAACTTTTCTCTAGGGAAACGCTCCTCCAAGCCCCGGGGTTGAGCCACCCCAGCTCTCCATCCCTCAGCCCCTCCGGCAGCTCCCCCTCTCCTCCCGCCGGCTGTGCTGCCGGCGGCTGCCGCCGATCCCCGGCACTGAACTCGCTCAATTACGAGCTGTGCCCTCCAGAATAAATCCTGGCTCTGCTTTGCCAAGTGACACTAATGGCCCCGGAATAAAGCGATGCCATCCACCCCGACGGGCGGCAGAGGAGCGCGTTTAACTGCGCGCACGGGCAAGGGGGACTGCTGAGCTCAACTGCACTGAAAATGTATTCCAAAGGAAGCGATGCACTTAACTTATCACAAGTGGGAAATTATCACTGAAGTGGCTTTTCCTCAGAAGTCGAGGCACAAAACAGGAACGGTGAGGGGTGAGCGCTTTCTGCCGGGGCTGCGCGGGGAGGAGGAGGAGGAGGGAGCTGGAGGTGACTCGAGGATGCTGCGAGTCCAGAGGTTGTGAGAGGAGGAGCAGGGGCCAGGTAGGAGGGAAAAGTGCTGCAAACAGAGGGGTGAAGGGAACTGATGGGGACAAGGCAGGGAAATTAACCCAGGAAAGGCACAAGATGGGGAATCAGGTTCTGAAGGCACTGGCAGAGTCACGCAGGACACTGTAAAGCAGGGTTGCAATGGGGGAGCTTGCTCTGGTACTGCCTTCTCCTGGCCAGCTGGGTCTACATGGAATCATGGGATGGTTTGGATGGGAAGAGATCTCAAAGCTCCTCTTGTTCCACCCCCTGCCACGGGCAGGGACACCTTCCACTAGCCCAGGTTGCTCCAAGCCCTGTCCAACCTGGCCTTGAACACTTCCAGGGGTGAAACAGCCACAACCTCATGCAGCAAATATATGTGCTGCTATACTACCTGTGTATACCACAGCCATATACATCTGTCTATATATTCTCTAGCTATTTATTGTCTAGCTATCTATACTATATCTACATATACTAATATCATCTCTATAATTCCAGCCTGGGAATAATTGCAGGTTACCACAAACCCTTCCTACACCAGCTCTCCCTCATACTCCTTATTGCAGTTTCCCCACAGCTCTCAAGCTCATCGTGCTGGCAGATGGGGAGAGATGGACGGAACGAGGACAACCAGAAAAACCTGGAAATTAAAACAGAGAGGTGGTCCCAGCAACACGAGGCTGCATGGGAGGAGCAGGGCAGCCCAAACCATTGGAGATGAATTCCCAAGCCTTGTAGTGCCATGCTGGGTCACAGGGTGATGGGGTGAGGACCTTCCTCTTTGGCAGAAGACCAAGAAGAAGAAGAAGGAAAACATCTTTCTCCTCAGAAACACCAGGTCCCTATCAAGAACTTGCACAGCTTCTTACAGACACTCAAAACCACAGAGCCAGAACTTCCCCCATCAGAGAACCAGAAGGTTGTTTGCCACATGCACAAAGTTGAAGTGCTCATCTCGTGACTCCCATCAGGATGGGGTGGGGACTTCTCCCTGAGAGAAGGGGCTGGAGAAGCACTGAGACAGCAAGGAAAGTGGAGAACCAGAGACAGGGAAGGGACCTGAGGGATATCAAGGAAGGAAAAATCCTGGAGCCAAAAGCAATGGGACCTTCTCCAGCCATGCCATAGCACCCTCTCCTCATTTATAAACTGGTACTAATGAGACCAGAAACAAAAGAGCGAGGGAGGGAAAGGACCCTTCCCAGAAAAGACCCCCCTTTCCACCCCTCTACCCTTGAGGACATCATCCTTAAAATATATTTCATTTCACAGCTGCATTATGGTACCACAAAATCCTGCGAATCCAATTTAAGAACAGATTACCTCCTCACTTACTTCATTTGAAGCAATTACATGTTAATTTTCATTGAGACCAGCCTAATGCATACCAATCTGATGCTGCAATCTCATTTGAATACTTGAGGGAACGCTAGTTGGGCTCCAGGCTCTGGAGGCTCATATTTAAAGGGCCACTTCACATTTCCTTTCCCTTTTCCCCTGGTTATTTACGCTCTTGTCACACTTGTGGCGCTCCCTCCCTCCCTTCTGGGTGTTCCCAACATCTGGTGCCACCCGTGGGACCAACTGAAAATGTCAAATAAGTTTTGCAGCAAAGCCTGTGGCATGATGATGTGTCCATCACCAGCCTGATCCCCGAGGCAGGACCTTCCCCAGGCCGAAATTCAACACCAGCCACGCATTTCTCCACCAGTAAATAACCTTCCAGCGCCAAAGTCGCTGGAAAACACATGTTGCTACTGCTCATGTCCCTGCAAAGTGACTCCTCCTCCTCCCAGGCCAAGAACAGCCTCCACCACGTTTCTAGCTGATGGTTATCTTCAGCTCCCTCACGCTCACTCAAAGTCTTGTATCTATCCAGGCCTGTGGTATCGATTGGTGTCTCGGACACCAAGCTGTGAGTAATTAATAATGCCAGGAGAGTGTGGATTCAGCTCCAGGTTGAGCCGTGGAGGCACGTGGCCCCCTCTCGCTGCACACATTCTGGTGATAAGCATTCATGTTGGAGGCTGCACCTTAATTAGATTTTTCAGATTGCAAAGGGCCCTGAGACACTTGTGCAGACACCATATAAATGTATATTGCATTGTACTGTAATTAATCCAAGGTGACGGAACAGGAGCAGGGGATTCACGGAGAGGCAACCAAAACTTCAGCACATCAACTGGGCTCAAGCCCACCCTGTGGCCCAAACAGCTGCAAATTAAGAAATCTCCCTCTTCATTCCACCCACTGAGGGCTGGATGTCCAGAGACACGCTGGACAGCAGGAACATCCCAGAAGCCAAAGGTTTCCTGGTGCCTCCTCCCCAGGCAGGGCTCCCCACCATTAGGCGGACACCTTTCCCTCCACACGAGCAGTTTAACAGCCAGAGACACAACAAGAAGCCAATCTACAGACAAGCAGAGATTAATTGCAGCTCCTCCTCCCCAGAATAAAGAATCGATTGCATCAGGCAGGTGTCTGTGCTGTCGCTGAGAGCACTCAGATGTCACAGCCTTGGGCTCCAGGCATTGATATCCCACATCGGACAGCCGGGATGCTACACGAGCACTGAGCTTGGTTTGCACCCCATTGCCTCACCCTGACACTCCTCCCTTTGTCCTGGGGCAGCCAAGATGTTTCACACACATTTGGAATCTTCTTTAATTTCAGTTCATGCAATAAAACTGCTGCTGCTCGATCCCAGCAGCCTCTGCCTGCAGGAAACCACCACTGGCACACTGGACCCTTTATGTGCAGTTGCTGGGCTGGATGATACCCCCAGGGAACATCCTGGCTGCTCCAAGCCCCAAAGCAGCTTGTTCAGCAGGTCCCAGTGGAGGGTGAGATCTCCACCTCCCTGTGGACATGATGGTTCAGCCTCAACCGTGCCCAGGGGGAAAAGAGCCCTTTGGGGAGGAAGGGAACTGATTTGGGGACCTGCTCTGCCAGGGCTCCTGTGGAATGGTTTGGAATGGAATGAGGATGGAATGAGTCCCAGGGCCCCTTGGGGTCTGGTGAGAAACCAAATAATCAGGATTCAGGGGAGGAAAGGCAGTTACCTGGGTAACAGTGTGCTGCTAATGCATCTGCCACCCCGCAGGGCTGCCCGGCTGCTTCCCAGTTGCTAGAGTGAACCCACGGCCCACGCTGCAGCTCCACGGCCTCACAGGGACAAACACACGGGTGTTTTATCCTCTGCATTCCCAGGCTGGGTGGGCAACCAGAGGTGACCCCACACCTGAGCCCTGCCCTGATGCAAACCCCAAACACTCTGGGCAGAGTCAGCAGCTCTTGCTCTTCATCCCCACAGCCTGAATGACAAGTGGCCATCACCGAGGCACAGAAGGAGGTGACATCCCACAGCTCTGCTCTCCTGCCTGGGGTACCATCCCTTCCTAGTGGAATAGCCATGCTTTTTCCCACTCCATATCCCATCACAACCCAAAAGCTCCTCTGAGGTGAGCAGGGAAGGAAATGCCTCTGCTGGCAGACACAGATGCCAAGGTGACACAAGGACACAGTGGATGCTGGTGACACCAGAACCCAACCACTGGCTCATCCCCCTGTCCCAGGTCCATCCCCACCCCTCTGTGGGTACACAGGGACCACAGCACCCTCCTCTACCCATCCAGCTGCCTCCTGGTTCAGCAGGCAGAGAAGTACCGGCACTGCAGCTAAAACAACACGGCTGTGGTGGCTTGGGGACAGGCTTTCAAAGCACCAGAAGAGACTTTGCCTGTTTCCTACTGATCCAACTCAGTCCCTGTACAAGCCTTTGAAAATGTGTCCTTTATAGTTTCACATTTTGATGTCACATCTGTAAGAATATATGGTGGGGCTTTTTTTTTCTTCTCCTCACCCTCTTCTTTTTAAGAGGAGATATCACACTTTGAACTCTAATTTTTATTTATTTTCTTTTCCTAGAAAAGGGCTGATTTCCCACTGAGCATGGATGGAGAAAGAGAAAGTGGGGTGGGGAGGAAGCCTTCAAAAAGTGCCCAGATTTAATTTTTTATTAGAGGAACAGAAAGAGAAATTTGTGGATGATCAAACAGATTCAAGTACCTTAAAAGAAAGCGACTGCCAGCAAATGGAAACTAGTTAAGGAATTACATGAAAGACACGGGAGACGCTTGAGAAGCAGAAAAGATGCTGTAACCATGTGGAAAGCCAAACCCATCAGTCCCAAACCACTGGAGCAGCGAGAAGCAGGAGGTGAAGCGTTTGCTCTGCACGAGCAGCAGATGATGGGAGAGCTGGAGGTTTGCAGAGTTTGCTGAGCCGGCTCAGAACAGGCGACTGCTGGAGGGAGCCCAGCGCCTCTGAACCAGCACCCTGACAGCTTTTTGCCTGCTTTCCTCCCTGCATAGCTAAAACAAGTGTAGGCAGTCAAATAAAGGGCTGCATCACTTTGAAAAACTGCACCCCGGGGGCTCTGTATTTTCCTTTCCCTCCTCGGCACCTTCCAGCTCGAGTGCTCTCGGTTTATAAATCCAAAGAGAGTGGGATTGTTTGGGTTGGTTTGGTTTTTTTTTCTCCTCTGTTTTGGTTTTAATCCACTGGCAGCACTTTGCAGCTCAGGCTGGGAACTGAAAAGCTGGCAGAGCCCTTGGGCTGGGCAATGGGAAATGAAGGAGGAAGGGGTGAGAGCAGAGCAGCACCAATAGCCTGCAGTAGAGTCAGAGGTGGACAGGACTTGAGAGACGGAGCCAAATCCATCCTCAACTCTAACCTGCCTTCCCAAGCTCCCCCTTAGCCCAAGCCTTTAAGAGGCCAGATAGATCCTATTGCTTCCTGAACTGTGACCCGCCCGGCTTAGCTCGGAAACCTTTTAAATAGGAAAACAGAGCCAGCAGTTTGCTTTCCTGCCGAGTCAGTGGTGAGCAAAGCCCAAGGGTTGCATCAGATTAGCAGGCAGCTCCTCCCAAGGCAGGGAAACTTTGATCATTTCATATGTATGCGCCGTGTCGGAGCGCACAGGTCTCCAAACCCCGGTAAATGTTTTATTAGGGCAGCTCCGGCTTTTATGCCCAAGCCTTGCTCCTTTTTGGACCCTGGGGATCTTGTTGTGATTGGAAAGACACTGCTCATCATCTCCCTCTCTACCAGGAAGGGCCGCGCTGCTCCTGCCTTGCTTTTCCCTCGCATCTGACTTGAAGTGCATTAGAGCCCAGCAGGAGCACCCCAAAAAGACCCCCTGCCTTCCTCAAAGCACCTTCCTGCATCCTGCAGGGAGCCTCAGCATGTGGACTCTGACACAACACGGATCATGGTGAGGGCAAGGCTCTGCTCCTCCTCCTCCATCACCACCCTGGGGACTCAGGGACATGGTTTAGTGGGGCACCTGCCAGTGCTGGGTTAATCCTTGGACCCAATGATTTGAAGCCTTAAGAGTTCTTTTCCGACCTTTATGGTTCTATGGAAGTGGCCACCCCGACTGCCTGGAGCTTCCAACCCCACTAGGACAGGACAGAACTGACCACCCTCAGCAGGAAGCCACTGGGCAGGATCAGAAATCTCCTCTCTGGAGAGACTTACTACTGAAATATTGCAGACCCAACCTCAACCTCCCCCAAGCACAGAGGCAGGAGCAGAGCATCTCAGTGTTTTCAGAAGCACCCTATAATTCTATTTTTTTTTTTTTATTTGCACATGACTCACAATGGCTCAAACTGGGAAATTAACTATTCCCAAAGTGATTATTTGTTGTTGAAAATGTCATCTTTGCTGGAAATTTAAAGAAAACCCCCACACTGAACAGCATAGTTTCCCCTCTATGCTGCCACTCTCAATTCAAAATGGATATAACCCTGCTCAGCACTGGATTTCCAGCTTTCCAAGAGCTGGGATTCAGATTAGGAACAAGGAGAGAACAGGGCAGATACAATCTGGTTTTACAAGGACTCCTCTTCAAAGGACACTGGGCCAGGATCACAAACCTGAGTGCACAGCCCTACAAGAGACATTCTAGGGGAGAAATTACAACACTTGTGGAATTAAAGCAGGTCCCATTTACCTTTTTTTTTTTTTTTTTTTCCCAATTCTAAAAAATATTTACATCCAAAATAGACGAGAAAAGCCTACTGCCAAGAAAATAGGGGATTTTTATAGATCCCATTTCTGCAAGAAATTACCAAGACAACAAGTCACTAAGTTCTGAGAAAGGATTTGACATTTTCCTGAATAAAAATAGCACCTGAAGTGGCATCACTTAGGATTTCACCTTATGGGCAAGTGCTGCCAAAGCAAGCAGAGAATAAAACCCTTCTCATGGGTGGCCAAAGTTGCCGTGGGATCCCGCCAGGAACACCTCATTGTCTCCACTTTTCTACAGGATTTCACACTAATTTCCACGGAACTCTCTTGGTCTTGTCTCCATAAAGTTTCACTGGAATTTATTTGCCATGAAGGAATTACAAGAATCAGGAATTGTTTTGTTTCAAGGGGTGCACCCGTCATAACTCGGAGCAGAACCACAATGACCCCTGTGGTGCCACCTGGCATGGTGAGGTGTTTTAGGGGATTTCTGGATTAAGCAGAAAGCCAGGCTTTTTTTTTTTTTTTCCTTCAGGTGCAGCCACTTGTGTCGTGAGATTTGCCTATAAAAACACACTCCAAAAATCCAACCCACTGGGAGAGCGCTGCTGAACGCAGGAGCAAGAGGGATGGGGGTGGATAATTACCTGGTGGGAAGGGACCACCTGGTCCAAGCTAGGACACGTCCCCTGGCACTTCTACCTTTCACTTTTTCTCTTAAAAGCACAAAACCCACCCAAAACTCCCCCACCAGACATGTGCACACGGTATCACACCACGGAAAAAAGGAGACTGGGGGCCAAGAAATGGATGGACATGGAATGACTGAATGAGGACACTGGGATTTTGGATAAGCATTATGACCATGACAGCTTTCTGCATTTTCTACCTCCAGCAGCAGAGAGCCCTGGGGTGCGTGGAGAAAGGCAGATGATGAGGTGTTTTCAGCGCCACAAGCACCGCGGACCTTACAGGAACGCTGCCACCGGCTGCATCCCATCGGAGGGGATCCGAGCCCTGCCAGGAACACGCATCCATCTCCCAGAGCTGACAGCAGGATGCAGCCCAGCTGCCTCTCTCCTCTCTGGGAGAGTTCCCATCTCCACAAGCCACATCCTCTCTTCCCCACGACTGCTGATTAACACCAGACCCGTTTGGTGCCCAACGACCCCCTGCCAAGTGGCAGGCGTTGACCCAACGCTGCCTCCCACGCCTTGGGATGCTCCAGGAGGCAGATGGACAGAGAGAAGGAAGAGGAGGGGAGGGGCAGCACAATGCTGACAGTTCTGGAGAAGCAGGAAAGGGAAGGGATGAGCCTCCTGCCAGAGGCTTGGAGCATCGCTCTCCGCAGCTCCTCCGGTGAGGCCGAGCTGTCCCACCACTCTGCGCAGCCTCATCCCTGCCAAGGCCAAGCTTGACCCTATTTATCCAGATGGCCCAAATCTTCAAAGCTCTGAGGCTCCTGCAGTTTTCCAGGAAAATGCCCAGCGGTCTCATTACATCCAAACCCTCCTCCTTCACCTAGCCCTGCAAATCTGCTCCTTCTTCCCTGCGCATCCAAAAATCAGAGGGGGAAAAAAGGGGAGACCAGCAGGGAAAGGTGGGGATTTCATCTATCCAGGGGCTTTATTTCTTCCCCTGTTTTAAAACCTAGAATATGAATGTGTTTATTTTTAAACCAAAATTCAAACTAATTATTAGCAGGAGGCTTTCAAGTCAAATGTAGGTCATGCAAAGTGATGGGGGATAATAGCAATTGTTTCAGCTTCAGGAAGCACATAAGTAATGGAGACTCCCTAGTTGTCCAGCTTGGTTAAGCACTTTTAACACAAAATTTGGCATCTATTTGACTTTTATCCCCTGCCTTCAGCCCAGCCACCCTCTTCTCTGGCACCCAAGGAGCCCTGGACCAGAGTCACGGGGTCTCCACTCCAGCATCCAGCAAGGGTTTTGCAAAGGACTCCCTGCAGAGGGATGAAACACATCCCACACTCACCTTAAAGGATGACCTGGATCTGATAAGTGTAATATTTAAAAATAATAATTAAAAAAAAGAAAAGACAAAAATCATGGAGACTTCAAAAACAAACCTCCCTCTTCCTGCCTCTCAGCCATCAGAACCGGCTTAACTCATTGCGCAAATGAACCAATCTTTGTGCCCATTTCTGCTTTAAGAGGAGCCTCGAAAATAAGAAAATCTCGGGATGTCAAGAGCTGTGAATCCTCAGCAGCTTCTCCCCGGTGCCAGGTGCTTGTGGGAAGCAAATATCAAAGCCAAAGCCCGGGAAAGTGAAACGTGGGGTTTACACCTCAGAAAATGTTTGGCAGCAAGAAAATCTTTGTGCTGCACCTGCTTGGAAGGAGCAGGATCGGGAGGGAACTTCTCCAAGCCACCCAAAGTGCCTGAGACAGCGCAGAGCAAACTTAACCTACTTGCAGGCAGCCACGATCAAGGCGAAACTCCAAGATTGCCAATTAAAAACACGGAATGATTTCGAACAACAAAGAAGTCCGCGGACATTGTTTGATCGTGCATATTCTTCACGAGAAGAAAAGAATGACACACACACAAAAAAACGAGAGGCTAAAAATAGGCTGGATGCTGTGAGCCACATCCTCAGCCCGGGGAAGGCACCGGCTTTGGGGAGCTGTGCAGCTTTACTCATGCAGCCGTCATTGTTGCTGAGTTCTGATCTCTATTCAAACTTGCAAAACCTTTTCTTTTCCTGCAAAAAATACAAGAATCTCCCCCCCCCCCCCCCGCCCTCCCCATCTTGGAGCTCATCTCTCCTAAAGCAGCTCACATGATGATGATCAAAAATAAGCCCTCCAAGCCTAAGCTCACTAACATTCATTTCTCTCCTGCTAATGCTGGACTTCTTACTGTTAATCCTTAAATATATCCTTAAATCAGAATGACAGTACCTGAAGCACCTAACAACCCCCTATCATAAACAGAGACAGCCTCTGCATTCCTAATTTAGTTTGCCACAGAAGAGCTGACACTAATCCCAGATCCTGAGTCCCGGATATCTCCAACGCAAATGCCATCGCCTTGCTCACCTTGACATTACAAAGCAGCCTGAACTTTCCTTGTCCTGCTCAACTTTCAACTGTTTGTTTGGTTTTTTTCCCTTGTTTTGCACAAAAGCTGACCTGTGTCAAACTCAACCTCTGGGGCTGGGGATTAAGGGAAAGTGTCACCTTCACCCTGTGCAGCTCATTGCTGAAAGAACAGCGGCTACGAGTGATGCCGGGGGCAGGAGACTGCAGATGAAATCCCTGTGCATCAGACAGCGACCTGCTTGTGAAACACAGTGTGTTGGGCCCAAATCTCTTAGCAAGAGCTCGCAGTGTGGTGGGCAAAAAGCAGGGGAAATGGAGACAATTACACTGGCTCATCTTGGCTACTGCACCAAAAATCACCCCTTTTTGCAATTTCTGTGTCTAAGGCTCCAGTTTTCAAGTGGCTCCAGATCAGCACTGAGAACCAGGTATATAATCATAGAAGCCCCAAATGGTTTGGGTTGGAAGGGACCTTAAAGCTCACCCACTTCCAACCCCCTGCCATGGGCAGGGACACCTTCCCCTAGACCAGTTTGCTCCAGGCCCCATCCAAACACTTCCAGGGATGAGGCAGCCACAGCTTTTCTGGACAACCTCTGCCAGTGCCTCCTAACTGCGGGTAAATGGATTTGCTCCCAAAATACCAGGAACCTGGGGAAGTGTGTGCACTTAGGATGCAGGAAAAGAGCGCTTGACATTTTGCAGGGGCTCCAGAAAGAAAGGAGAGCGAGGCTTTACAAAGCAGAGCTCGCCCGTCATTCCTCGGTGGATTTTCTTATTTCTCAACCCAAAAGGCCACCTGAAAACAAAAGGCCACAAGGAGCTGCAGCAGCAACCAAACCCAGCCACTCCATGCTATCTTTTAACAGGGAAAGAGGAGAGCAGGGGGGATTTTTGGCAAATCCACCCCAAGTTTTGAGGCTCACAGAACAATCACCCCCATCAGTCTGAGGGCGAACACGCCGCAGCTGCAAACCAGTCACGAGCCAGGGACAAGAAATACCACCAGAGCAGCGAGGAGAAGCATCAAGTGCCAGCAATAAGCCAGGCACAAGCCCCTACATTTTATTGCAAGCCTCCATGGACCTGGCCAGCTCCAAGTTGGGGAAGAGAAGGTGCCAAAGCCCATCATCCTTGTCACAGCCATCAGCTGTGGCCCCGCGCCACGGCCGGGGACGGGCAGCGAGTGTCCCTCCGCAAAGCATCTGCTGCGCTCGGAATAACGAGTCAGAGCAAGGGCTTTGCTCCTGCTTTCTGCAGATTTGCATTGCATAAGCTCTGGGCATCCCAGAGCCGAGTAGAGGGACGGGGCTTTGCGGGCCAAATCGGCTCTGCTGTGCTTTAATGCGCTGCCCCACACTCTGCCAGGGTGGGTGTCTGCCAGGGGGGTTTGGGAGCCTGACACCCCGAGATCCATGTGCTGGTGAGCACCCCAGGTCCGTGCTGGCCTCAACGCTCTCCCCACTGACTCCTCACGTACTGTGGGTAATGTGAGCACGTCCTGAATGGCAAAACAGGGCTTGGAGTTGCTTTGCCTCAAAGCTTTGTTTTGATTTTCATCCCGCGGCAAAACTGAAAGGATAACTCCTGCCTTGCTCCCAGGTAACTGGAGAGATTGGGAATTATACAGTGCTTGCTGCAAAGCATGAAGTCTTCCAGCCCAGAAATGCTCAGATTTAGAGGCAGACAGATGCCCCCAAGGCTTCCACCTCTGCAGGACACAAAAACCACGCTCCAAAGGACCAGTGCAGCTGCAGAGGAGAGAACACAGGTTTGTGTTCAGGTTTGATTCCTATCACAGATAAGCAGCAGTTGAAGGCTGGGAGCAGATTCAGCTTTCAGGTTTATGCTCCGAGCTGGGATTTTGCTTTGGGCCCATCCTCAGCCAAGAGTGAAGTGGAACAAAATCACTACAAGAAAGCATTTGGCGTCTCCGTTTCTCTGGACAAGGTCTGGTTCCCCCCGTGCACACTCCGGTGGCTCAGGAAAACAAAATCCTGCTCCTCCTGTGAATCAGATCCCCCACACAAAAGGGAACTGGCAAAAGGCTGCAGCACTCACTGGCAATTTCTGCTGGAGGGAGGAGACTCAGATCTAAGTGTGTCTGTGCTATATACAATTTGCATCCCACTTAAAGACTTAAGAGGGAATAAAGAGACTGGGCCGTGTTTGGCTTCTGCTGGACCTGCTTTCATCCTTGGATGGAGCACGAGGAGCTTTGTTCTACCCCATAACACATGAGGACACTTCCCAGCACTGCCAAACTTTACAATATCACCAAGTATTTCATAACCTCTCTTATTTTCCTTTTAAGCCCCTGCTCTCTCTCATATGTGGTTATACAAGAACCTCGGCTTTCATTAAGGAAAAATAAACCCTTGGCGCTCCTCGCTCTTCCCCTTCAAAAAAGAAAATAAAAACCCCACCAGAAAACCCCAAATCAAACAAAGAAGACCCAACAAAGCAACAGTGAAATGCTTCAGAAACCACCTCCACTCATCAGACACTCGGTTTTAGAAGCAAGGCTCCGGGTTTGGAATCCACGAGCTCTGCCGTTCTCACTCCACACTGCACAGGAGCCCCTAAGAACAACTCTCTGGCTCCTTCCTGTCTTTAATCTGTCTCAGCAGGCACAATAAACAACTAGAAATGGAATAACAATATTGGAAAAGGGGGCTGGGAGGAGGGGAGGGGAGATGCTTTAATGCAGAGAAGGCCTGATATACCCGTGAAGGCTTTTAAGAGCCACACATGCTAATTATGGTGTTAAAAATCTGTCAGTCGAAGGGCTGGATATTAAATGGAATTGGCTTGAGATGACAGGGCTGAACTGGGTTTTAAAAAATTATTTATTAAAATGCTCTGGATACAAATTAATGTTCTTAGTTCAAAATGTATTATTGTCTCTCTGGCTTTGATCTGTGGAGCACTTTGAGCGATGAATGGGAGAGGTTGTCAAATCTGCCTCTGCACTGTGCTCTCAGTGAGATGCTGCTTTACAATTTCCTTCAGCAATATCTTTCCTTACATCCCCAGGAAGATCTGCACTGCCGTGGCCATTCCCTGTGTTCTGGAGTGACCTTTTTGGGAGAAAGCACTGTAACCTGGATGGGGCAGTTGGACAGTGCTTGAGATGGATGGAAAGCTTGCCAAAGCCAGGGGTAAGGCCAGTGATCCCAAGTTTGGGATCAAAGAGCCAGGGCTGAGGTTTACGCAGAGAAAAGCATCTTTAGGGAGGACTCAGCTCCCCCCTCCTGCTGATTGCAAGTGGCCATTCAGTCTATGCACACCTGTCTGAAAGAAAATAACAGACCTATTTAGCTATTTAGGATCTGTTTGTCCTTGTCCTATGGCTTTAAACTGAGAGTAGATGTATACTATTAGGGAGAAACTCTTCCCTGGGAGGGTGGGGAGGCCCTGGCACAGGTTGCCCAGAGAAGCTGCAGCTTCCCCATCCCTGAAAGTGTCCAAGTCCAGGGTTGATGGGGCTTGGAGTCACCTGGGGTAGTGAAAGGTGTCCCATGTCCAGGGGGCTGCAACGAGATGAGCACTAAAGTCCCTCCCAACCCAAACCATTCTGGAATTTGGAAATCTGAGGTGTTGCCCATCCTCAAATCAACGGGTTGGATAGATCAGAACCAGCAGCACAGTGCACTCATCCACCAAACAGCCTGGATGAGGCAGGACAACCCCCTGTTGATGTACGGGCTGCCCAGGAAGCTCCAGCTCCAGCCACACACTGGAGTCCCTTACCAACAAGCAGATGCAAAGCCCCTCCAGGGGAAACCCTGGTGTGTGTTTTCAGGCAAGCTCACCCCTGCCCTGCACCCTCACACCCCACCTGGGGCCAGGGAATTGCTCTCCCCTCTCCAGCAGCCTGGCTCATCCCTGGCTTTGCCTCCAGCAGCCACCCGCCCACGTGCCTTGGCTCTTTATAGAGTTCACTCCACTTGGCTCCCAGGTCACCTCCTTCCTTCCTGCTTTATCTCGTCTTATTTTTTTTTATTTAATTTTTTTTTTTTTTTACTTTTTAATATTATTTTTTTTTAACAATGTCTGTACAACTTCGCTCTCGATAACACGCCGGTTAATTAAGCCGTGATCTCCTGGAGACAGGTTGCTACAAGGAGATAAGGAGCGGCTTCTGTTCGCCATAAACAGCTGTGCTCCTCACCAGCTTCTGGGGGATTTGCTGCTTTTGTGCAGGAGACAAAACAATCACTGCCAATTAAAGGCTGGACATCGTATTTTTTTGCCCACTGCTGGTGAGTCTCCTGACGTCACCTTCCCCTGGATCCTTGCAGAGGAGTCAAGGGTGCAGCAGCTTCGGGGAAATTAATACCTGAATTTGTGGTGGGCCAGATAAGGGTGTTAATTCCAAACAGGGTATGGCTTGAAGGACAAAAACCACTGCACTTCCAGTGGAGTTGTATAACAATGTGGGTTTGCTGGGCGGGTGACACTGAGCCAGTGGGTTTGCAAGGGCTTTGGGGGGATGGATTTAGAATTTAAAAGGTCTTGAAGCAATGTAGAAACAGTCTGATGTGAAAAGAAGGGAAATCTATGAGCAAAAGGGTGAAGCAGGATGCTGAAGAAGGAAAAATCTAAGCGAACTGAAGCAAGGGCAAACGATTTTACTCTGCTCAGCGTGAGAGGCCCCTGCCCAGCACTTTCTTGCCACTCCTCACCCACTGTAGAACTGCTGTTTTTTACCAGCTTGCTTTGATTTCAGCAATAAGACAACACCAAAACACCACTATGGACCAGCCATAAAATGGGGACAACCACCTTGACCTCACTCTGTATTCCAGGATGGAGAGCAGTGGTAAGGAGGGACCTGGAGATGCACAGAGCTGGACTCATAACTCCAAACACCAGGGGAACTCTGGGTGCTGGGCCAGAAAAATCACCCAAATGGCAAGACTTGAGGGTTTTTTTACTTCTGTATGCTCAGTAACCTCCTCTTGGGCAGCTTTGTTACCAACACTGATGTGCTGCCTCCAGACTTATCTCCAGTGAGCGTGGGTTTATTCCTTTACTCCTTCAAATTTAGTTTAAAGCTCTAACTCCTGCACAAAGATCCTTTTAGAAAGGGGTACCCCCTCACAGAGACCAAGCCCTGATCTAAAAGACCCCAAATTTTGCCAGTGACAGCCAGGAACTGATCTGCTGGCCCTTCCTAACTCTTCCCCCGCCGTTCCCTCTGATTGGCAGGATACAGGAGAGCTCTGCTTGTGCCCCTGATTCCTTAACAAGTCATCCCAAGGCCATGAAGTCTCTCTTGATTGTCCTTGGACTTCTTGCTGCAACTTCATCGCTGCCTATTACCAGTGACATGCCAGGAGCTGCTCATTAAACACCATCACTCTGTCTTGAGGGGGGCAGGAGGGGGGAGAAAGGTGGGGGGTTTCCTTTTTTATTCCCCTTGAATGTGGCTTTAATGATTTTAAATCCCTTCAACCCAATTACAGCTCTGTATCCTGATTAGGGACTGAGCTATTGTGCACTGGAGCCATTATCTGGCGGCCCATAGAAAAATTAGTACCTGGAGAGGCTGCACTGGGAAATAAATCTTTTCCTGACATTTTAGGAGCAATTCTTGGCCAATTAGAGCACACTTTGCCGTGTAGGTAATGTGTATCCAAACTGTTCTCCCTGTTGAAAAGGCCAAGCAGAGAACAAGTGTAATCCATGCAAAAGGGGAGGAAAAATCACCCGCTGCCAGTGAACTCACCAGTGCTCCCTGACAAGTTATGTCCCACTGCAGAGAGCTCCCTCTGACCCCAAAGCCATGGGGCATTGAGCAAAAAAAGCCACTGATCTTTGTGCCACCAGCCCCGCCCTGCTCCTCTCCTGCTGCCTGTCCCATCTCAGAGCCCTGGGCTTGTCCTTTTGCCATCAGAACCTGAGCCACAAATGTGTGTGGATACAAAGGGATGGATGCAAAGCATGTATCACACTACCTGCTCTTCAGCCACAGGGTGGATGCACCCCCTGGGCCAGCTCCTTGGTGCCCTTGCAAGGCGGGAAAAGCCTGGCTCTACCTTAAAGGTGAATTTGGAAATAACCAGTAAGTCCTGGGCGCCCCTCCAGAAGAAAAGAACTGAACACAGAGCTCAGACTGCAGCAGAAATCGGGTGCCACCACATATTGACCACCCCAGCAGAAAAACTGAGCTCGGCAAGGACCCAACCCCACAAAGTTCCCGACTCTAAGACAGAAACTTGAGTTACAGAAGGCAACTGTGCATTTATGATGTATCTACAGCAAGATCCAGGCGAGCAGCCCTGGCTGTCACCGGCACAGTGGTCCAGCTGTGCAGCCACTAATGGCACAGCTGGACTGAGCCACTCACTTGGCAAATTAAACTGGTGCCTCGTGCTTGCCTTTTAACACCTTCCTCGCTCTCCCACCCATGGAGGCAGCGGGAGAAGGGATGGAGGGTCTGTGGGATCATCAGCACCCAGGGAAAGCTCCAGAGGGAACACACACACACATATCCCTGCTGTGGGGTGGAGTTAATGGTGCATGGGCATCTCAGTGCAACTTCTTGTCTATTATAATACTAATGGCGAGCAGTAAATTCATCCCTGGTGAGAAGATGATCATAGTTAATGGAATTAATGCAAGGTTTTAATTTGCCTCTTGCTGCTCGGTCCCTGGAACTCCCCAGCCTCCAGCAGAAGCACCAAAAAGATGAGTTTTGATGTTCCCTCCCCTGATACTCGTGTACTTCTCATCCCATTAACCATCTGGAGGTGGGAAAACCCACCAGGCCTCCTGGCTCTGCTGCAGGACTGGCAATCAGGAAACCTGGTGCTGCAAAGCCCAGCTCACCCTCACCTCTGGGGCTGAATTTGTGGACCTCAACAGGTGGTCCAGCAGCTTGTGAGAAAGGACTGGGAGAAGAAGATGATGGCAGCTGGGAGCTCACGTGGCCACAGAAGTTACCAGCATCTTCTTCGTGCAGGAACACCCAGCGAGCCACCAATAAATAAGGGAGAAAAAGATCAGCACAGTTCTAATTTTGGGATGCAAAACTCAAAAGCAGAAGAGTCTGAGGCTGCTGGGAGCACTGCAGGTGGCTGGGCTGGCTGAGCCACCAGGGAGCACACCCAGCATGGAAAAAAAAAATGACAGAAAAGCTGCAAAGCAAGTCAAGAACCAGCCAGGAGAAGCCTGATCTAAATAGACTGGAACAGTGGAGAGAGGGGGGGAAAGGAAAACAGTATTAAAAAAAAGCAGCGGTGTGTTGGTGAAATGAGATTAGAACAGTAACAGGTTCACTCCCATGCCAGCTAAATCCCCATTAAATCAGATTAATGCAGATGGTCTTTATGTAGCTGACCAAGGCGAGAGATCAATATTGTTGTTTCACTTGGGGAAGGAAAAAACTTGTCCTGTCTGACAAAAACACATCATTACTCACCCACAGCGACCTCCACCTTGCTCAGGACTACCCAAATCAGGTGGGCCTGGCTAGGTCAGACCCTCAGAGATGGCTTATCTCAGTAACCTACTGCCAGTCTGGGGGGAAAAACCTATCTGAGTTTTCTTCCTCTTGTGGAGGGAGGGAATCTGGGGGTTTGCCCTTCAAAGCTCGGTGCCCCACATCAGAACACTTGCAGGGAAGTCTCCCAGCATTCACACTTCTAATCCATCCAAGAAATTTTCCTGTGTCAGCAGCACAGAAAAGCTGCATCCCACCCCTAAGTCACACCCACAGTGACATTTCCTATTATTCCCCACTCTTACTAAACCTGCTCCCACTTTTTGCTGTGGACAGAATTACCTCTCCCCGCAGGGCAGGCGGGGGGCATCGCTAGAACTCACCCCTCCCAGCCCTCCAGATCCACCAGGTGAACAGAAAGGGAAAAAAAAAGGAGGATGGAGCGCAGGGAAGCCTGGGATTATTGTCTCCCAGAGCCATTATCCAAGGCCTGTAGCACAATTAGCACCTGGAGAGGCTGTGCTGCAATATAAATCTTTGTGACATTTCAGGACCGGTTCCTCGCCAATTAGAGCACCCTGGCTCTCATCAGCAGGCTCAACTCCACAAAGGCCAACCCCACAGCATGGGAAAATCCATCTGGAATGGAGACATTGCTGTACCAGGGGGGCTGGAACTGAGCATTTCCCCTCCCAGCCTGGTCCTTGCACCTGCAGCGCTCCTCTCTGTGCTCCTGCATCACACCAGGCAGTGGGAATCATCTCCTCTGGCTGCCCAGAGCTCAAAAACCCATCCAAAATCTCGGGTCCAGGCTTTTCCCAGGGTCTGGAGAAGCACCCAGAAGCTCTGGCTCCCTCTCTCCCCATCTCATCATTAGGAATGGATGAGATGCTCTGCAGAAAGTGCTATTTTTGTTACACTGTCCTGGGTTTGCAAAGGGAGAAGCGCCATGAACACACCAATTCACCACCTTTTTGGTCTGGATTTTAACTCCAAACTCTGTTTAAAACAGTCTTTCCCCACAACCTTTCCTTTACATTTGCTTTATACCAGCCCCCAAACCCGAAAGCTCAAAAGCAAACAGCAGAACTGCTTTGGTTGTACCGAGGCAAGAGAGTGAAATCCAGTCAGAATATTTTCCCAGATTTTAAATCCACTGACATTTTGAAACATTTTGTTTGTGAGCTGAACCCAAATGATTTTCTGGGGTTTTTTTTGGATACAATCAATTCAACACCTCCAACCTCATCTACCTTTTCTAAGCTGTTTGCTCTGCCCTCTACGAGAGCAAATTTCCTCCATCCTTCTTCCTGCCCTGAATTGCCGCCTCCAAGTGCTCTCTTGGGGCAGATCTCTCATGGATCAGCATGGAATCCCAGAATGGTTTGGGTTGGAAGGTGCCTTAAATCTCATCCATTTCTACCTGACAGGGACACCTTCCCCCAGCCCAGGTTGCTCCAAGCCCCCACCAACCTGGCCTTGGGCGCTTCTAGGGATGGGACAGCTTCTCTGGGCAACCTGTTGTAGAGCCTGTGGTAGCTGAGCTATAAGGATTCCCTATTTTTACAGCAATGATCCTGCTTTCCCACCTTTGCCATCCTCCCACCCAACCCGCAGCGCCGGGGTTTGGGCTGCGAGAGGTTCAGGCACGCGGAGCTCAGCCCTGCTGTGGAATCCCCCTCGGCGCTCACAAAGCTAAAAATACTCCTAAATTGCTTCCCCAGGTAGTGTTCTCCCATCCCTCTGGGGAAATCAATCACAGCATCAAAGGGAAGGCAGATCCAAAGGGCTCCTCATGCACTCGGAGAGAGGCACCAGGTGGATAACGGCAGCAAACCCCTGCAGTCAGCAACCCCCTCCTCACCTGGTTGTTTTGATCTTTTTTTGTTTGTTTTATCTTTTTTTAAAATTGTTTTTATTTTTCAAGTGTTTGGTTTTTTGTTTGTGGGGTTTTTTTTCCAGATTTGCTCAGGAATGAGTGGCAGAAATCTCAAGTTTAATTTATTTAGCACCTCCTCCCTGCCTGGAAATAGCTTTTCCTCAAGTCTGACAGTTCCATCCTCTGGCTACCATCGCCTTCTTCCCTCTGTGTTTCTAAGGGATATGGAAAATTCTTGTTCCACACTTTGTTTGTGCTCCAGCACCAGTGAAGACACACTAAAAGCTGCTGGGATGGTGAAGGGATGCAGCAAGCCCAGCGAGAAGGGGAAGAAGCAGCACACACACTGTTTTTTCCTTCTCTCCATCCTAAGGAGATGCTGATTGGATTCATTTTTTAATTGTATTTACTCCTTGGCAATTGGTGGCGGACATGGAAGTGACAGTGACACTGGATGGAAACACCAGCATTAAAAACAAACCCATGTGTGGGAGCAGGCGCTGTAAATCAGCATGTGTGCAGGACAAGAGCCTCATGGCACAACATCCCACAGAAAACTCTCCATGCACAGTGTTAATAGAGCGGGGAAGGCGCTTAAAATCCCAATATTCCCCCTACTTTTCCAGGTGAAGCTCCCATGGCAGCAGCTCGACCCGTAAATCCACTTGAAGGAGCCCAAAAGGAATAACCTCCCTGCCTGAATGTCCTTCCCCCCGCCCTGTAAAAGCATCCATACAACCCCTCCTTCCTGCACGGGGGCAGAATTAGCCTGGAACACATCCCTCCTGCAAGCCAGGAATCTGTTAGTCTAAATATATACTAATTACACAGCACTGGAGAGAGCAAGAAGACCCTGCCTGGCCTCATGAATGCGCCTTGATTGGCATGGCAGGCTCCGTGGTGCTGTGGCCTGACAAGCTGTGGTGTGTTTGCTGATGGGGAGATGGGCTGGCTTTGTGGGGGGAGCTTTAGGCTTGGGATTAAAGTGCCTGGAGGCTCCCTGTGAAATCAGCACAGACCCGACCTGCAATCAGGGACACCAAGGTTGTGCTTGTGATTAGCTCAGAAAAACATCCCCAGAGGGAGGGGGTGCACTCACAACCTGCCTGCGTGCAGTTATGTAAAGTGATTTCTTTTTTTTTTAAGCAATATTTGATTTCTCACTGAGAAATGGACCTGCCTCGGTTTTGAGCAGGTTTGTGGAGCTTGATGTTGAGGACCAGGGCTTGCAGGTGTCTGATGAAAAACCCGTGTTTCTAGGGGGGGAAATTGAGTATTTATGTTGTCTGCTTTAAGAGATTTTCTTCAGAGAAAGGGAAAAGAAAAAGCAGTCCCACTCGACCTGCCCTTGGCTCCAGCAGACTGCTCTTTAACCCCTTTGCCACCCATAGAGTTTTACTGTGGGGTTAGTAGACTCAATTGTAAGTGTTATAGTCACTAATAAGTGTTATAATCACACAACACAATGACTACTGAGCTGGTAACAGCTCTGTTGGGACTGGATTTCACTGGGAATTAGGACAATGCCCAAACCAGGGACTGAACCCACCACACTCAGCTCGGCACAGTGGAGGGAAGGGACAGCGAGTGGAGACAGAGTTTGGATCTCTTCACTCCCAGGCAGAGTCTCCTCCACCTTTATGCCTCTCCAACCAGCACCAAAAATTAGCAGAGGGACAGGTCATGCCCTCATGGGCACAACAAAGGGGGGACAAACCCACAGCTGATGGAAACTTGTCATAGAGGAACTTCACTCTATGGAGGACGGCGCATTGGAACAGGTTAACCAGAGAGGGCGTGGAGTCTTCCTCAGGGGATATTCCAGAACTGCCTGGACACAAACCTGTGCCACCTGCTTTGGGATGACGCTGCTTGAGCAGAGAGGATGGACCAGATGTGGTCCCTTCCACCGTGAACCCCTCCTGTGATTCTGTGACAGTCAGAGAGCAGAGCCATGACCAGCCGGAGCAAAGTGAACGCAACATCTCTCCCTCCTGTTCCTTGAGTGACTTGGAGATGTGGTTCCCTCACTTCCACTCTCCAACACCCCAGCAAGCCCTGACCCTGCTCTTCTCCTGGTGATGACCCTCCCGTGGCCTGTAGTTTGAGCACACACACAGAGCACTGCACTTCCTAAATATAACCTGCTCCCTTGCAATTACTGACTGTGGAGAGCAGGGCTGGAGCTGTATTGACTTACAAAGCCCACACAGCTGGAATGCAGCCCAAACAAATCAATGGCATATTTAGCCAAATAAACTGCTCCAGCAAGCTGATGGCTCCAAGACCTCCTTGCAGTCACCGGTCTGGAGGCGTGTTTTACTGGAATGCCCCGTGGTTTGCAGGTAGAGCAGTTTTAAAAGCATCAGGCAAATTAATATAGAGACAGGACAAGGGGGAATGGCTTCACACTGAAAGAGAGCAGGGTTAGATGGGATGTTGGGAAGGAATTCTCCTTTGTGAGGGTGGGCAGGCCCTGGCACAGGTTGCCCAGAGAAGCTGTGGCTGCCCCTGGATCCCTGGAAGTGTCCAAGGCCAGGCTGGATGGGGCTTGGAGCAACCTGGGCTGGGGGAAGGTGTCCCTGCCCATGGCAGGGGGGTGGAACCAGGTGAGCTTTAAGGTCCCTCCCAACCCAAGACATTCTGGGATTCCATGATAACATCGGTGCTACGGACACGGTTTCCACATCAGCAGAATGTTCAACCAGACGATGTCCAAGAAATCTCATCAAACTTAAATGACTACATGATTCGACCAATTTTGGGAACCATCCCCAGTTATTCCCTCTTCCCCATCAAAATCCAAGAGTCAGAAAGGATTGGTGACACTGTTCTGGGCCTCACAGCTGTTGGAGAAGTGAGGCTGTCGAGGAAGAGGAAGGAGGGATAATAAAGGGGAAGAGGGAACAGAAACAAGTGTAGCTCAGCTCTCCCAGAAAAGCCTTTGAAATAGCAAACCCAGTCGTTTTTACCTCCTGTGGCTCTCAATTTCAATTTCCAGTTAAAGATCCAAAGTAGACACTGGAATATTTGCACTCCAAAACTGTCTCCCTTTCCCAGAGAACTCAATCCCACCACACAGGTTTGTACCCCCTGCCATGGGTGGGGCCAGCTGCAACAGTCACTGCACAGGCACCAAACAGGTCCTTGAGCAGCCTGGAGCTGCTCTTCCTGTAGCTTTGTGTCCAGGGAGCAAAAATATTTCCCACACAGAAGCCACAAATCAAACAACCTGAGTACTTGAGGTCAGCTTCTCCAAACCCTTAAAAAAATATATATATTATTAAGGTGGCACATGTCAACAGGGAGCGTAATTTGGAAAGAAAGACCTGAAATGTTTGTTTTGCAGAGCGGTTTTGGAGATGGGACATTTTCCAGCCTTTTTAATTTTTTCCTTTTCTTTCTGTCTTGGCTGAAACTCTTCACCACATTTGGCAGGGCTTCACAGATGGCGCTGGCCGACCCACAACTTAATTTTTTTTTTTCCCAGAGAATAAGCTATTTGTCCAAACGAAGAAAACATGCCCAGATTTTCCAGGCTCCAACCCTCTCCCACGCTGCTCTCCCTGCCGCTGCAGCCGTCGGATCCCCCGCCCCATGGCATGGAAGAAGGTTCCTCTTGGGAGAGGTGAGGATGATTCCCTCACCAGGAGAGGACAAGGAGCATCCCTGGCAAGGAAAACCCCCTGCAAGGACCATCATCCACTTACAAGGAGCATCTTCTGCCATGAGCGGTGAGCGACTCAACAGCGCCCAACAGCTCCCTGCCATTACCTTCTCCCCATGGGAATGAGGGAATATTTGCACCCAACAGGGCTGTTTCCTTGCTGAGCAGGTTCTCTTGGACTCTGCTGCCTACAAACACGGCACAAAGCTTGGCCTGGTCGTGATTTGCAAGTAAACAAATGTGCTGGTGAAGATTTGCTCTATCTCTGGGCAAATCCTCTTTGAGTCTGAGCCTCTGGAAGTGGAACCGGTCCAGGAGACTAATCCTGAGAGCCCCTATTCAGCAAGCTCAGCACTGAGGCTGCCTGGGGGAGGGATGCTCAGGAGATGCAGGTGCTCAGCACCCGTTGGGATACATCCCACCAGCATGCCCTGATCCCTGAGAGCCTCCAGGGGAGCAGGGAGATGCTTTTTGAGGGCACTTAGGAACCCACAGCAGGAAAAGGGGGACAAAGAGCTGCCACTCAGCACCTGTGCAAGCAGGAGGGGATGAACACCCTGTGTTTCTGCGAGACAGGGATGCCAGCAGCTCCCTTTCCCACTGCAATGCCGCAATCCCAGGCTGCCCAGCTCCCTCCTCTCGCTGCAATACCCCACTCCTCCAGAGCTGTGACACCACAACCTCAAAAGGACAATGGGAATGGCTGGCACAGGGGGAGCAGATGGACCATGACTTGCCCTTTGCCTCTCCTCAGCTCCAAGACCCTCCAGTGGACAAAACACACACCAAACTTAATCTCAGTCTCCTTATTGAGATAACCCTCAGTCCCCCATCCCCTGCTAGGGAAACAAGGAGTGTTTCTCCATGCCTGGGATGGGAAGTTCAGATCCCACACACACATGCTGAAATCCCTGCTTAGCTTAGACTCCCTGTGGTTTGGGGGGCAAGACAGGGAAAGGACACGGAGGTTTAAAACCCTGGAAAAGCAGGCAGATATCCAGCAGGGGTTTTCCAAGAAGACATGAGAATTAGAAGAGTGGTAAAAATCCTTATGGAGTCCACCAGAACCCCCCAGACGCAGCCCTGCCTCGATCCCGGCCGGCATCACCAGGAGCACCACACGAATGGCTGGTGAAGAGAACGACGAGCGAGGGTTGGATGGAGCCGGGTGGAAGTCACACATGGCTGTGCCGTTTGAGCAGCTGAGGAACGAGCTGTCGGTGTTTGCTCACAAACAATATGCTCGTCAGGATTTGGCCTCTCGTCTCTCAGCTAGAAGATTTCCTTATGGAAGTTTCTCCACGGGGGGCAACGCTACAGAACATGCTCGGCAGGATCAGTCTGGCATCCGAGGCTCCCAAGGAAAAGGCACGGCCAGAGCTCTAGACACCTCCTCTCCATCAATCTGTCTTTCAATAAGCTAAATATTGCTTCAAATAATTAAAATATCTTTCCCTCCTTGCCTGCAGTGCCCTGATGGTGCCACTCCCCTGCCAGTTTTGTTCTAGCAAGGGCCCAAAAGAAGTTCTTGCATGTGTTGGTTTTTTTTTTTTTTTTTTTTTACACTTTCACTTTCCAAAAAAAAAAAAAAATCAACTAAAAATCTATTTCTGGTTATTTGTGACTTTACTTCCTGACAGGTTCACACCTCTGCTGTCCCTTCAGAGGATGCATCAAACACCTGTGATGTGCCAAGTGACCTGGAAGAGGCCCCAGCCGGAGCTGTGAGATGATACCCACTGCTGGAGAAGCAGATGCCACCCCGTTTTACCAGGAAGCCCAACGGAGCCCTGCTCACCTGGAGGGAAGGGCTCCCAATTTTATGGCTGGCACAACGCAAAGCCTAAGGAAGAAGGATGATCATGGTAGGCAGAGAGCAAAGTGTATTTACATTTTAAACCTAAAGGGACAGATACAACCCGGCTGTGGAGCCTGAGCACTGCAGGGACTCAGCCTGGAAGGAAAACACTCCCTGTCCTGCAGCCGAGCCCTCCCTGCCCTACCTGTAAAGTCAATTTACTGCTTGGGTTTAACTGTGGGGGAGAAAATTCCCCATCCATGGAGGCATGAGGGGAGGAGGATCATAAATTTGCCAAGCTGCTGCTCCTGATGCCTCCCTGGGGCCGGTGGCAGCCAGAGGGGTCTCAGTACCGAGGGAGCTGCAGGAGCTCCACGCGGCTCTCCCAGTGTCTGATCAACTGTGGAGAGTTTGCACAGCCTGGGAGGAAATTACCTCTTCCATCTCGCTCCTTCCATTGCCAGCTCTTCCTTTTAGCCCCCTGCCTGTGCTCCTTGGAAGGCCTTTGCCCATAAAAGCAGTGGAGCGGTGATTGGCGCATTCAAGGACCTCAAATGTTGCTATTTCCAGCAATGTCAATAAAAAAAGGCAAAAACACGGTCCCGTGGGGGTTGCAAAATTCACCCCTGGGGGCTGCCCACTATTCATCTGTATTTCTGAATTTCCCAGCTCTCCAGTCTCCCTGGATCCAGCCAGTGGCTCATTCAACTTCCACTTTACAGGGGCAATGGTGATACTCCTCAAGCAGCATCACTTGCCCTGATTTAAGCCACAAGGTGGGTTTTCCTCCGAGATGTGGACTGGGAAGCCAAGGGGACCTGGGCAGCCCGAGGCCACGTGCTGTTCCCCCCCCTCTGCTGCTGTTGTGCAGCATCCCATAATGTCATGTCCATTTGCAGATTGCACTTTATTGGTTTTTATTTGGCAGCCTCGCTTGACTCTGCCCTTTAATTTATCCATTATACATCCTGATTAATTGGCCGATAAAGCTCCGTCCAGTTTTTTAAAACAAATTCCCAGTCCATTTGCTTTTAGTGGAACTGCGAACAAGCAGTTTAACTCATTACATTATAGCACTCGTGCCTGAGGTCCCCTCTGGAAGCAGATATTTCAGGATCATACATATGGAACACAGCTCTGATCTGCATTAATAATCCCTCCAAGGGCTGGGGCTTGTTATGGAGTGATCCCACAGGGTGGGAACACCCCTTCCTCCTGGTAGTTCTTTTCTCAGGAGAGTAGAAACCTTTCTATCCATGTGTTGATGCCAAGTTGATGATTAGTTCCCATAAAATCAACTTTTGCACCTCTTTTATTTTGGGCTTCATTGCCCAGCTGCTCTTTTTTATAAGGAGCCATCTCCAGGCTGTCTTTCTTCCCTCTTTTAGGGCTGGGAAAACATCTCCTTTAAACTGATACACCTCCAAAGCCATTGCTGGAGCATCTTTCCATCCCTCTTCCATGCTGTTGCCTTCCCAGCCCTTGGTGGTATTTCCATCACCACGTTCCTGGCTGCAATCCCACATTCCAACAGCTCCGCCTGGGCAGCGTTTCTGGAGGAGGATTGAAGCCCCCCATTTGAGATGCCTCCTTGGGCATCCCTTGCTCCCACACCTCTACTTGTTTTGTCTGCAAACCCCCAAATCCTTCTTTTTCTCAGCACCCAAAAACCCCCCAAAGTAAATCTGCCAGAGCCTGTCACGGGTGCAAATGAGGACTGACACCCGCAGAGATGGGAGCGAGGGGAGACAGGAATTAATTCTGCCGGGTTGACTCTTCAAAAGCATGAAAGGAAGCAAAGAAAACTAACGGGAAAGCAAACCCCATTTCCCCTGAATATGAAACTAGGAGTGAATAAGCGATGGACTTCCACAGGGCGCCTTAATTCCTGTCCGTCAGCCTCGCTGCCTGTTCTCCCCTCCAAATGTTATTATCCATCACTCTCCTGGCGTGAACAGGACTGGGTGCATCTCTCCGTCTCAGTAGCTCAGCTGATAAGCTTGACAGACCTGGGCACTGGTGACAGCATTCACATTTCCAGTGGATAAAGTGCCATTTACATGAGGCAAGCGCCGGTGATTTTCCATCAGCCGGGACAGAATGAGGATGGGAACAGCTTGTAAGCTTCCTTCTTTCTTCTTTTTTTTTTTTTTCCGCTTTGCTTTTTGTTGTTGTTGTTGCTGCTGGTTTTTTTTTTTTTTTTTGGTTGGTTGTTTTTGTTGTTGCTGGAGTTTTTTTTTAAGGGCAAAATCTGGACTTCCTCCTCCGCTCACATTTATAAACACCACCATGAACAAGGCCCCGGCCCTGATTAAAATTCTCAACATGCCAGAGTTTGCAAAAATCTCCGGCCCAAAGCAAAACAAGCTCAGGGGAAAGTCTGGCAACCCATTATATCTGCCTGTTGTCGAGGGGATTAGAGGGGAATTTGGCATGCTCCCCTCTCCCTTCCTTCGGACTCATGCCTTATATTTTTCAAGGATCCTTCTCCAGCCCACACTACTTTCTTCTGGAGGAGCTGGGTGGTTTTTAATGTTCCCTTTTGTCTTCCTGTCACCACCACTTTCTTCTCTTTTCACTTGGCAAATTGTTGCCTTATTTAGGCAGGAACAACCAGGGGCCAGTTCCCACAAGGAAAACTGGGGGGTGGGCTGGGGAAAATGGAGGGGTAGAGACACATTCCTCTGTTATTAATCTCCATCCACCAAGTTCTCCAACCTGCTGCCCCAGGCAAGCTGGACCCCTCAATCCTCAAGGGAAAGTGGTCCAGTTGACCTCATTTTGTCCTGTTCCATCCTGGGTGAAGGGAGGAGGGTCTGCGAAGCACGGAGTTACCCCCAGGGATGCCTGGGGGACTAAGGGGGACGCAGCAACGATGCAGCTGCAGCACCAGGATGTGTGGAATTGCTGCAAACCTTGCTCCCAAAATCCTTCCAGGCAGCTCATCCCACTCAGCACCCAGACAAGTCACGTCTCCACCAACTCCAGGAAAACTCCATCCCTGGCAAGTGTGATGGAAGCAATAAAGATCTCCAGCAGCACTGATAACACCAAGGTCACTGGTTTAAGGGCACGCTCCTCTTGACAACTGAAGCTTTACTGACTTAATAAAAAACCCGAAGATATCTCTATATTTCTCTTTTTTGTTTTTTGGTGTTTTTTTTTTCTTTGTGGTTTATCCAAACTTATTTGCTGGCCTGTTTCAAACCAGGTTTCCTGAAGCCAGGAAGGTGGATTCCCATCCAGCAGCTTTGTTAGCTAATCCCTGTCATGTCCAGAGGATACCATTAGCCCTGTCACAGATGTGGCTCCGTGGAGGAGATGACAATCGGAATGAGCAAAACAGCAGCAGCCTTGGAAGTTCATGCATGGAAGTGATGAAGATAAGGGTGATGAAAGGACAAAACCCCCTGTTTTGGACTGGCAAATGAACAATATGACTGATTAAAAGATGGGAAATCCTCTTAGAACCTTTTCTTTAAATTGTATTTGCAGGAAGACTCTACTTTTAGGAGTTTTTTTAGCAGAACACTAAACAAATCTACTGCTCTGCATCTCCATCTGCCTTTCTAATAGGTAAAGTATCAAGATGAAGGGAAAACCCCACATTTTTAGCACTGATACTGTTCTTCTTAACTCTCCACAAGCAGCAACCAAGCATCTATATGAAGGACTACAGGACACAGCCATGCCAAAGGCAGGGGAATATGGAAATGCAGTAGGACCTCAGGAACAGGAGGTGGAGTAACAACAGTGGAAGAGAAAAAAATGAGATTTCACCTTGTTTCTGCCCCATTTCTTCTAGGTACCAGCCCATCCCTGCTGTAAAGTCCTCTGTTTGGACACCTGCCCAGTCCTGGGGACAGCACGGATGCTCCAAGCCATTTTCCACAGCATTCACCCCCAGCTACAGCCTTTGCCCTGACAGCATCTGCAGGGGCTGCCCCGATTTCACACCTGAATCCTTGCTGGGAAAGGGCACCATCTACTTCCCAGCTATCCCGAGGGATGCCACTGGGCTTCCAAGGATATTATATGAGCCCAGGTGCCGTATCCAAGGAGAGGCTGCTCTTCCCAGGGTCAGGCACAGCTTGGGTGGGAGGCTGCTGACCACAGGAGCCGAGTGGCAGCCGTGGTGTGTCTTTGCCTCAGTCATTAATCACGAGGACACAGGGAATGTTTACAGTCACTGCAAGCAGGCAGCGAGCCACTCATAGGGGAGGAGGAGGGAGATCTGAGGCCCCTTTTTGCCTTCAGGGCTACTGCTGGAAATGCCAGAAGGCAGGAGAAGTCTTTGGCTCCATCCCTGCGCTCCAGCACAGCCCAGGAGCTGCAGCTACCAAACCCAAAGTGGGAGAAATCTTCCCTCCTTCCTTCCTTCCTCCCTGCAAAGCTCCTCCTGGATCCAGCCTGGCAGGAGCTGCACGGGGAGGGGCTGTCTTGCCGAATCCTCCTCTCCTAAAACCTTCCCGGGCCAGCCCCTCAACATCTGCCGTGCTGCTCCTCCTGCCCCTCACCTGCTGTTCACACAGACCTTCCCACCCATCTCCAGGCCACCAGCTGCACTGGATTTTTCCAGCAACCTCCTCCTCCTCCATCCATCCCACCCTGCAGAGCATCCCCATTCCCACGTCCTCTCGCTGCTGGACACGGCAAGAGCTGGAGGTGCTGCAACCCCAACCCTCTTACTCAGCTGCAAACCCGGGATTTGGGAGACAGGATGCTCAAGCTCCGGTTTAATTCATCCAGAGATCTGCACAGAGCCCGTGCCTGACAGAGGGATGGTGCCCTAATATCCCAGATCCTGGGAGAAAAAAAAAGCTAATTTGCTACTATTTATATTAATCCATAAAATCTGTGCCTCAAATCCTAACCTGTGCAAAGGATACCTCAGGAATTCACAAACCTTCAGAGGTACAAATATTGCACAGAGCACGACAGCCTTGCCAACAGCACATGATAGGTAAGAAAATCCACTCTCAGCCTCATCAGAGAAGGCTCCAGAGCCCAAGTGAGCTCTGAGCTCCAGTTTTCTTTGGATTGCACTGCAAAAAAATAACTCCCCAGAGTCCAGACTCGCAGCCATGCCCCCAACTATCTCCCCAGCCATTCCCTCGCAGTCTTTCGTCTTGTCCTGGTGCTAAGGAGGGTGATTATTCCTTCCTCCCAGCATGCGACAGAAATGTTTGTGCAGAGAAAAAAAATCCCCCAAGTCAGTACAATAATGTCCTGCAATGAAAAATAGATCTGTCTAAATATGCTCAAGGTAATTCAGAATACATTTGAGGTGATTTCAGGCTCTAAAGTCTGCCTGTAACAGCATTTCAGGCTGTGTTTATCAGTGCCTTCCCCCCGCACTTGCATTTTTTTTTTTCCTCCCTAGTTATTTTTAAAACATTTGCACAACAACAGAACCAAACGATCACGGCAAAGGGTAGAAATCAGCCTCCCAGCAGCCCTCAGCCAGCACTGGAAATTTTACCTTCCTATTTACCCAACCCAAAGCTCTGCCTGCTGCAGGTTGGGGTTGAGTTTAGGTCAAGGCAAAAAGCCCAATTCCCGTCCTACAGCAGGAAATCTGCAATGAGATCCCTGAATTCAGCCAAATTTCGGCCTGGATAAAGTGCAGAGACTCAGAGTGACAGCAAAGGGCAGGTGGTAACTTTGTGGTTCTGGTACAAACAAGAGGAACCACCTTTTCCAGCAGCTCAGCCTGAGGATGCTCCGTGAAGTTTCTACAGGACCAAACCCTCCCCTGGTTTCCACCTGAGCAACCACCCAACCTCACACCTGCTGAAGGATAAAACTTCTGAGCCAAAGTGTGCACAGGGTCAGGTTTATCCCTGGCATTTGCTGTTGGGAAACATCCCATGAGACGAGGGAGAGCTCACAGAAGTCTCTCTGGGTGCCCTGGATGCCGTTCCAGCCCATCCTGCTGATTCACCACAAGGAGACAGGAGGTTGAGAGTCATCCACCCTAGAAATAATCCATCAGACAGGCTGTTCCCAGGCACAGATCACACTGCAGAAGCCCATTACACTTGCAGAGCTTTGGGGAACAGCACCATGGGCCCCCCCAAAGCTACCAAAAAAAAAAAAAGCGGATTTACTAATTTACACGTCCTGTTTGTGGAGAAGAGCAGAGTTTGGCTGCAGGGCAAGGAACCCCGAGCAGAACAGGCATTCAGGCTGCTGCAGGGGGGATTTTCCCTGTAAGACAAAGAGAAACTGGGAGACTTGAAGCTGGGTCAGATGTATTACCTGTGGCAAAACCACCCGGTGCAGATGATGCCCTGAGAACACGCTGAGGCAGAAGAGAGCTGGGCACACTCAGCCCCTGCTCTGAAGCATGAGCTTGGAAAAGAAACAAAGAGAGATGGCTTTGGGCTCAGGGGGACCCATCTGTTTTCGAGGAGTATTTATTTATTTATCAATTAATGTATCTCTTCTACCTTGTGCTTTTGCACCATCTTGAAAACAAGGAGTTGCAATATCCCTCAAGCAATTCTGCCCCTTATCCATCTGGTAAACAGCCATTCTGCTTTATTTTCCTGGTAGCTTTTTTCCTTTCTTTCTTTTTTTTTTTTTTTAAAAAGCTTTTCAGTTCCTAACCGAGCTAAAACCCACCGATTCCACGACAAGGACATCACCGTTAATGATGATAGCAGGAATAACGACACCACACTCTGGCAGATATCAACCCATTTCACACGGCGCTAATTTTAGGAGTCAGAACTTGTAGGGCAAAGCCAAGCTCTTCCCCCCAGTCCCAAGACAAGCCTTTAGCAGGGTTATAAACAGGAGGCAGGATTGCCAGCACCTCTCCTCCCGGTAAATACAGGATATCACGTGTGTGTACACGCAGTGACATTTTCCCAAGCACCTCGCAATTAAACCCTTTCTCTGTCTAATCACTGAGAGCTTTTCCAGGGCCAGAGCCTGGCGTTTGCCAGCAGAGGGAACCTTCCCATTGCCGGCTGGGAGATGGAGGGACCCTTCAGAGCTTCTCTGCAGCAGCCAGTGCCGTTTCCTTTCGCCCAGTTTTGGGATCGTGGCACACACAAGGATCGCTCTGGACCCTCCCAGACCCCCCAGTACATTTTGAGTGGGTGCAAAGTGTTGTCCCAGCCATAAATATTCCGTTTTCTGGAGTGTGCCCAGGTGGCAAATCCAGCTCCATGCCCAAATCTCAGCATCGCAAAAATCCATTTGCGTCATCCCTGCAGATCCCACCCGTTGCTCAATGTGGTAACTGGTACCAAGACCCCCAGCAGCCCCCAAAATCAAAATCAGCCTCTCCTCCAGATCAGGGGAAGCATAAAAAGCTTGTACCCCCCTGGACAGGGGGTCTCTGCCCTTTGGGGGAGAGAGAGCTGCTGCCTGAACCCCAAATTGACACATCCCAGACATGTATCCCACATCCATTATTCCTGCTGCTCGCCCCAGGCTATAAAACATTCCTCTTTAAAAGTTTTCAAATAAAATAGAGCCTCTAAACAAATGACACAGGGTTAAATTAGATCTATTTCCCAGAAAAAAAAAAAAAAAAAAAAAAAACAGAACACAAGCAACACTGAATTATAAAATATCTCTATTCCCCCCACGAATGACGGAGCTGGTGCTGCAGCTGGAGGCAGGGCCAGGGATGGAGACACACGGAGGATTTATAGCCCCAAACCCTCCAACAGTTGCTCACAGCATCAGCTCCCTGCACATTAGAAACACTTCCCATTCCCATCTCCTGCACGGATTGTACTTTGCAGTTATGAAGTTGTTTCCACTTTCTCCTCCCCCAAACCTCCCCCCCCGCCTTCCTTCCCTACTATAATATTTAGTCTGCAGCTCTGCTTATTTACATACTTAATTTCAGTTCTGTTTGCAAACACAAATTAGTTTTGTGCAATTACTTTGTGCATGGACATGGAGTTTATCCGCTTCAGCGGTTTAACAACACGGGAAGCGACTGCACAGGACCATATGGCTCCCGAAATATAATCACAATATTACCTGCAGATTAGTTACATAAGGGTTGCCATATAATTAGTGCAGTTCAAAGAGGTTCAAAGGGAAAGGAAGGGGGAGCAAAGGGAGAAAGGGAAAAAAAATGGGGGGGAAAGGGAAAGGGGGGGAGGGAAGGGAAAGAAAGGGGGAAAGAAGGAAGGAAAAAGGAAACCGGGAAGGGGAAAGGGGAGGAAAGGGGGAAGAAGGTGAAAAGGGAAAGAGGGTGGGGAGGGAGAGAAGGTGAGGAAAAGGGGAAGAAGAGGGGGAAAGGGAAGAAGGGGAAAGAAAAGGGAAAAGAAGGGGAGGAAAAGTGAAGGGGAAAGAAGGGGAGGAAAAGTGAAAGAGGAGGGGGAAGGGAAAACAAGCCAGGTGAAGAAAGGGGAAGGAAAGAAAGAAAGGGGGAAGGGAAAGAGGGGTTGGGAAGGGGAAAGAGAGGGGGAAAGGGAAATAAAGGGGGAAAAGGGAAAGAAGGCAAGATAAAGGAAAGGAGGGAAGGGGAAAGAAGGAGAAAAGGGAAGGGGAAAGGGGAGGAAAGGGAAGAAAGTGGAAAGGGAAAGAAGGTGGAGAGGGAAAGAAGGTGAGGAAAAGGGAAAGAAAGGAAGGAAAAGAGAAGAAAGGGGAAGGGAAATGGGGGGAAGGGGAAAGAAGGGGAGGAAAAGGGAAAGAAGGGGGAAGGGAAGGAGTGGGAAGAGAAAGAGGGGAAGGTAAAGGGGGGAAAAAGGAAAGGGAGGGAAAGGGAAAGAGAGGGGAAGGGGGGAAGGGAAAGGAGGAAGGGGAAAAAGGAGGGGAAAAGGGAAAAAAGGAGACAAGGGAAAGGGGGAAGGGAGAGAGAGGGGAAGGAAAGAAGGGGAATAGAAGGAAGGAGGAAGGGAAAAGAAAGGGAAAGAAAAAGAAAGGGGGAAGGAAAAGAAAGGAGTGGAAAGGAAAAGACTAGAGGAAAGAAAAAATCAAAAGGAGAAAAATTCAGACAAAAAGGAAAACTAGAAAAGATAAAAAGAGAAAAAGGAAAAAAAAGGAAAGAAAAGGAAAAAAAAAAAAGAGGGAAGGACAACAGGGAGGGAAAAGAGAAAATAACACAAAGAAAGGAAAGGAAAAGGATTCCCTGACTCCACAATGCCAGCAGCGTGGGAGAACAGAGCTATGCAGGAAATTGATTTTGTGACAAAAGTGAAAAATCAGGTGAAAAATTGTTTGAGTCAAATTAAATATTTTGTTCAACCAGAAAATAAAGGTTTTGTTTCATTGTCAGACGTTCTCTGTTTCAGGTAGTGGATTTCTTTAACCTTGATAACCACAGTTTGTTACATTTAGCAAAAAAAAAAAAAAAAAAAAAAAAAAAAAAAAAAAAAAAAAAAAAAAAAAAAAAAAAAAAAAAAAAAAAAAAAAAAAAAAAAAAAAAAAAAAAAAAAAAAAAAAAAACACCAAACCAGTAATTGAAACAAAAATCCAAATATTTTTCTGGAAAATGAAACAAGTTTTTCTCAGGTTTTTCCTTTCCCCGACCCAAAATTGGTTGCCTGAGCTTAGTTCAGTAATAATTCCAGTTGACCCAGACCTCCCTTTTCTAGGGAATTTATTATTACCATGAAAACCTGAGACGGGATAGGTGGAATTTTTTAAGCACAACCACGAGCATGCAAAGACACAGAGGGAACTGGGGAGGGGTTTGCAACTATTTTCTGTGGTTTTTATCATTTTTTGGAGGTGGATTTCTTTTAAAGTCAAACTCTGAGTGTGCTGGGAAGTATTTTAACCACATGTAGAGATCAGTGATCTTTAATGTCCCCCCTAAAAGGGATCATCCAAGGCCAGGTTGGATGGGGCTTGGAGCAACCTGGTCCAGTAGAAGATGACCCCACCCATGGCAGGGGTTGGAATGAGATGAGCTTTAAGGTCCTTTCCAACCCAAACCATTCTGGGATTAGGAAATCAGAGGCTGAGGGGTGTTGCCCACCCCCAAAATCAATGGAAGGGAGAGACCAGGACCAGCAGCATTCTGGGATTCCAACAGGAAAAGCTGCCCAGTGCTGATGACTCCACAAGGGGTGGCTGGACTTTCTCCTCTGTTCCCAGTCCTGGCGCCAACAGGACAACGTGACCTGGGAAAAATGGAGCTTCCCTAAGGACAGGGGGGTTCACATCCCTGTGACTGTGCCCAAGGGGTGCTGGCTCTCCACAGAACCTCCTCTCCCCTCTGCAGCTCCAAGGGATGGGGAGAAGGGACCCTTTAATCACAGGAGCATCCCAGGCGGTGACAAAACCCTTCGTGGCACCTCCACCCCAGCCCAAACTCCCCAGCCTGTTCCATCACTGCTCTTTCCATCCAAGCAGTCTGAGACCCGGCCAGTGCATCATATTTTCTGCTGGTGTGGGAACTCAAATTCACTTCACGTGCCACGAGCAGCCTCTGGATTGCAGAGCCTGGAGCGCCGGGAGCCCCCGAGCTACGCACACAACATTCCCAGAAGGCTCCTCCCGCAGCCCTTTGGGGTGCTGGGGGCTCTGAATCCCTCCACAGCTTCACCTCTTCCTCTGAACAGTGCCAAAAACCTGCTTTTTTTAAAATTTTTTTTTATTTAATTCTCCTCTTCCCCTGCCGCTCGCAAGACGGTCTTTATTTATATAATACGTTTCACATCCAAGACATCGCTGAGAGCTCTACACAAATATTAATTACCAAGCCCTAGGTGGTAAATTATAAATATCCGTTCTCTCCAGATTAAAAAAAAAAAAAAAAAAAAAAAAAAAAAAAAAAAAAAAAAAAA